>NW_024068206.1:0-204087 GCF_009389715.1 Phoenix dactylifera
AAGAAAATTCAAACATGTCAAGAACAAAATAAGGGTATGCAATAAAATGAACATTGACCATTTTGAGTAGAAAAATGCTTACATCTTCAAAATTCATTATAACTAACTCTCATAATATTTTGCTAAGATGAAAATAAGAATATTTTGATGAACTTAACAATCCGGTCATACTCATGACCAATTATGCTGAAACATATAAGTCTTAACTTGGTAATATTTAGAATACAAAAATCCTACACATGAATAAGTCATTGATATAATACCATGAAGTTGTGCCATTCACCGGAAGATGCTCTAGAATGAGATTTACTACGGTAGGAATTTGAAGGATCGTATACAACTTTGGCTGCAGCACCTGATTTCACCATCTCCTTTGTTTCCCTAGCCAAGAAAAGGAAAGGCCAAAGAGGCATAAGTACTGAGTTTAATATTTTGTAAATCGTATTAATGAGCTTAACTCCATTGCTTGAAATAATAAAACAAAAAACTACATATTAAAATTGTTATAAGATAACTTGAGCCAAGTGACCTTTTCAAGGGAAACAAAAAGAATACTAGAAATGGTAAAACAATACAAAAGAAAAACAGGTTAAGCAACAAATGATAGACGTATAGACCATTTTGATGGTTGGGTAGATGTACAAAATTGAATGCTCAATGTAAAACACATTCCTGTAATAACAATAAGAATCATGGTGTGCCATAACGGTCAGTACCGATGCATACCAAGCATAATGTGCCATACTCGTACCGAATTGGTACGCAATATGGGAAGCGTACTTGGTGTCAATACATTAAACCAACTCCTATACCCAGCCATACCGACATTATACCAAAAGGCTACCCAAATATTAATACATTACTCTTACATTCAGATAAAGTAAAAAATGAATTGAAAAAAGATGACAAGATGAGTAGAAATTCCCACACTTAATTGAAATGAAATGTAATTTTCAACAAGTAAATAACAATAACATGGGCAAAAAAATATTAAGAAATCGCTTTTTGTTAAAACATTTTGATTAGCAACTATGCTTGACCAAACACTTGTGATGCCGGTACCGTTCCCAATAAAGACAGTAAAAGGTTCTTGTCAGCCAGATACCCCATCAAAAATGAATACAATTAGTTATGATTCAATGGTTATTATTGTTTTTGCTTCAAGCAACATGTTTCTAGTTGCGTTAGTCAAGGTACTGTCTTGCTAGAAAGCTAAGCTATGTTAATAATATCCACCACGTGGAAGGGAAATATAACTTGAACATTCGACTCAAAAGAGATAAGACATTGGAAGGGGAAAGGAGAAGGCGAAGAGGTCACAAGGATCGTGGGGATCCTACAAAAACTTTTAAAGATAGCACAAGCCACCTTTAAAATGAGTTATGATATCTAAAACTGGATGTGGCTGGAAGTTCCATACCCCGACACACCAATCTATATGGCAAATGATCCACAATAAGAAGGTCCATATGTGGCATAAAAAGATTTAGGTCATAAACAAGTAACCCAACTTAACCTATTTATTGAACAGGTGGGATTCAAATTTAGGGTCTTGACCTATCTAGCTTATTTTTACACGGTTACAAATTTTAGCCTATTTAAGACTGGTTTAACCTGCCAACCTATTTATATTTATTTTACATATTCATCTTTATTAATTCAAATTAGATAACAGGCTATTACACAACCTAATCCAACCATAACCTGTTTAAGGCTACACTGCACAATAACAAACCTTCTTTTTGCTATACTTGATGACCATTATGGCTGCTGAGGTTATTGTTAGATAAACCATTATTTGTTCAAACTAGTAGGGAGCAAAATCAAAGTGGTTAGACTAAGAATTTCTTTAATCTTTTACGTGAATGAATAGGTAAATGATATGGTCCTGATAATATATCAAAAACGATGATATATTATTTGGTTAGGAGCTGAACCAAGATAGTTTGTGAATTTCAATTGTGGTAGAGGCTAAAGAACTTTTAAAAATCACTAAGGCTGCATTTGGAGGTTCTTAATTTATTTTTCACATGAACATAAAATTTTTGAATTTTTAAATTTAAGATGTCCTAGTACATGTTCAGTTGTTAAAGAGAGAGTTCAAAAAAATAGAAACAAACGAAGATAAAAATGAAAGGGAAGCATGAATTTGATAAATTTTATTTAAAGTATAGCTACATGATGTTGTGTTTTTAGTTCTTCCCTCTTCCATCCCTTCTTCTCTTCCACTCTGCTATATATATGATTATTAATATGTTGATTTATTCAACATAATCACAAAAAATGATGATCCCAAAAAACTTAAGAACTTCATTTTCATGCTTTTCTAGTACTTTATAGAAAGCAAAATACACCTTTATTTATGGTGAATTGATTTCTTTAATCATTTTATTTAATGGCTCATATTATCTATTTGCAGGTATAACTAAATCTGCAGAATGGTTGGTATAGAAAAACTTTGTAATTAAGTTTGTGGTTCTAGAGGAACGTAAATATTAAAGATATTGAAATCCCGCTGGTTTTGTAAGTGAATGTCATCTAGGATTTTATTTTGATAAACTTAATGGAATGACTAATATTTTAATGGTTTCGGTACAATGTTCTCATATTCTGGTATCTTTATTATAGCCAAGAAGATTTATTTTTGCTTTGTATCATATGTGATTATCAGAATAAAGAGTTATAGAAAAGCTGTTCTAAGGTTTCTTAATTTATTGATTCCTGATATAGAATATGAGATTCTAAAACATATATTGAGATCTAAAAAATTATTTTATATACTAGGAGATATACATTAAATATTGCATAATTTCATTGTGAAATTTTCTATCAAAAAAAATATTTATATTACAAGTGGGACCCATGAGGTTTCTCCTTTCCAAGTAATATATTATAATCTTATACATAACTGACTCAGAAAAAAATAATAAATCAATATTTCTTATATTAAGTATCTACCCAACCAAGCCCTTCGCAATAAGCCCCATGCTAAATGAAAAGAACCTCGGTTCATGCCATCTAGTTTTTGTTCATCAACACTAGCATTATGACTATATAAATGACCATACCAAAAGCATGGATCTATAAAAGTCACTATTCTTGCTGCCTACTACTTCCAGATCACTGTTAAATTTCAAGTAAACTTCATGTATATTACCAGTTTGTAGATATGTATTAAACCGAATAAACAATAAGAAAAGAAGTTTGAATTTGAATTGAGATAAAATCATATCTAAATACCATCTGCTGGACAAACCTACTGCATGAATAATACAGCCTTGTCTTATGACTTAAAAGGCATTTGACCAATCATGTATCTAGCGCATAGCACAGCATATCACACTATTTAAATGTTGGAGAAGAGAGGATACAATGCATGAAAGTCAGTAATTTATGCTGTTGTTGATTCTTCAAATCATACTGCTTGTTACAACCAAAATCCACCAAAAAAAATATCATCTTCAGACCATCTATCAAGGTCAGAGTGAGAATGAAAACCTAGGAATAAACTGTGAAACTACATTTTATACCAAATATCGCTGCACAAACTGGATAGTTGTTAGAAGATCTATTCGTGGTGATGAGGAAATTTCCTATCAGGTTGAAAAACCATTGCTGCATTCCCAACAACAGATGAAACATGATCAAGTTTTCCATATATAGATTCAAAATTAAACAGAAAATACAAACTAATTTGTCATCACAAAGATATCCTCTCAAATCTCCAGACTGCGAGAAGCAATGCAAATTGCAAAGTCTAATGAATTTTATATCTGTGAGAAAAATAAGATGAATAAGAACCAGGTGCAAGCAGGGTAGGCGGGGAAAGCAGAAGGAGGAGGAGAAGTAGGCGGATCAGGGGAGGTGGAGAAGGGAGGGGCGGCCGGGGTAGAGGGGCGGCCGGAGTAGAAAGGCTTACGTAATAATCACCGTAGACCGGTGTTGTCCGTCCAACGATGGCCGCCATCCACGAAGCACCTCACCTTCCCGCTACGTTTAGGAAGGGATCGGGAAATTAAGGGGGAAGGGGGGAGAACGAGAGAGATAGAGCGGAGAGGGAGTACTGGAGGGAGGTGACGGGTGGGGGAGAGGAAAGGAGAGGAGGGTTTTGCCGTGGCCTGCAGGAAACTACATCTAGCCGACCCGGCCGGATCTACCACCGATGAAGTGAGATGGGCAGGAAAAAGGGAGAGGGAAAGCGATAGGTACCTCGCCGCTTGAGGCCGGATGGGAGCCGCCGGAACCGGTCACCGGAGTAGGAGGTCGGAGCGAGAGAGGAAGGAGCTCGGATCGGTGGAGCGCGGGCTCTCTGCCCTCGTCGGTAAGGCTCGCGATGTGTTGAAAATATTTTATGTCCGGCTAAAGGGGTTTCTTCTTGGGTACGCTGCCGACGGTCCAGACTTAAACCCTTCGAGCACACGTGTAGATTTGAACGCACGTGTGATACACTAAAGGATACTTAGGTTAAGAGAGATATATCATATATTAGAAAGTAAATTTTTAATAGAATTATAGTATTGGGAAAGAAAAAAAATTCCCATGGAATTGTATTGCTAGGACTTTATATCATCTTACTCTTTAATAAGAGATAACATATGCAAGGTGGGAAAGCTCACTTTGCATTATATAATATTTACTAATATATAATATATTTTTTCTTTAAAATCCAGATGATGGGGGTTAAGGCTGGCAATCCGCATGTAAATATTACTTAAATCAAAAAATTAAGAACGCCTGTGATAGCAAATAGGTCGAAAATTCTGGGATAAATAATTATAACTAGTATTTTGGAAAAATAGGGGAATCTAAATTAAAATCATGTTAGAGACGGCTCCAAAAATATTATTACCTCTCTCATGTAGGGTTGGCTCTAATACTCCAAGGTACAACTGATCCTAAGTCGGCCAAGCTCCTCCTAGGGAAGAGAGCTATTTGATCTTTGTTGCACCAGGAGACCGGGACCATGATTTTTATATAGAGGTTGGTCAGATATTCCCCTTAAAAGTAATGATGAAAAAAGGTGGATTGACTAGTTCGATGAATTGTCATGCCCCGAATCTAGAATGTAACAGACGCCACATAGCTATATGGCGGACCATACAGGCATGCAAGGCTACAAATCATATCAAAGTAATAATAATTTCTAAAAAATTATTTAATTAAGAACTTATTCAAATTTTCTTACAATAGTTCTAAGTGACAGAAGTCAACATATGTTAATTATTTACTTAAATCAAATAAAATATTCAACTAGTCTAGGTAGTCTGACTAAAACGCCAACAACTGAAAGTATCTTTAGAATAGCTAGCGCACACTTCAAGTCCCGAGCAATCATGCATCTAAATTTAAAAAATAGAGAAAGTATAATAATGAGCTACAATAGCCCAGTAAGCAACATGACACCCTAAAATAAGGTCTAAGCATTCCAAATAATAAGTTAAAGAGCAAGATATTGACTAAAAAAATAAATTAATTCTCAAATAATATATATATCTCTTTTGAAGTATACTATTATTTTCATAAACTGATACTAGAAACTCAACATCTGGCTAGGGCCATGTAACTAAGTGATACGGGTCAAAATACACAAAGTGCCAACACCACTATTATTAACCACCGGTGGTGCGGTGTCAAAATTAGTTTCTTATATTATAAGTCGCCAGGGCTAACGAATAATCTCTATTGGCGGAGCCAGATCATAGTCGTGCTAAGAAGACATACATATAAAACAAAGGTCAAAATTAGTTTCCTCTTGCTTCAAAATTCTTCTTCAGATTGGCGGGTCAGGTTCACCTATTTTAATCTCATTAAAATACCATTAATTTTATCATCATCTCAAAGGTCAAGCAAAGTCAAAAATTAAAATACTATTAGAAACGGCCTCATGCCCGCAAATCAAGTCGGTCAGGTGGTAGTGCATGACTGCCCAGGTGGATTCGGGCAAGAAGAATTCAAGTGGTCGGGTAAATATCAATAGTGGCCAAATTTTAAAAAAATTAGCTTAGGCTGAAGTAATGGGCTGGTCTACTGTCCGGATACCAAGGTGGTTCAAGGTCTCCAAACTGGGTTAACTTGGATCCGAGCAATAAGAAAAGCAAAACTTACATTTGGATCCTTGAGCCTGTCTAGAGAGAGAAAAAGAAAGAGGAGAGAGAATCTCAGCTTGGGTTCCGCTAGGGGTCTGTGTTTGGTCCGTCGATGGCACAGGCCATCCTAGATCATCAATGTATCTGGTCCATGAGTCAAGTAGAGAAAAAAAAGGGTTTTCATTTTTTTAGTTAATTACAAATAGGGGGAAATGGGAAGAAAAATAGAAGAAATAAGAAGAAGAAGAGCGAAGAGGAGGAAGAGAGGTAAAAGGAGGGAGGGAGGAACTGGCAGTGGGTGCCGAGATCCGGCGACCAATACTATGGAGCCGGCAACGGAGGCAGCGACGACCAGGGTGGTGGCTAGCAAAGGTGGTAAGACAGCCGGTTATAAAAGAAAAAGGAAGAAAGGGCCAAAAATGGGGTTTCAGCCCCTCTCTTTCTTCCTTCATGATCTCCGACGATGGGGCTCCGGTGACGACCCAGGCCATCAAAGGAGACAAGCCTCCATCTCCGGTGATAAGTGTCGACAGCGAAGGAGGCCGAAAATAAAACAACATGAGTTTTTGGATCAGAAAACAGTGGATGAATATAGCCCCTTCTTACATGAATTTTTTTTGGGCGAAATTTTGGTCGGCGATGAGGTTGGTGAACGGGGAAACAAAGAAGAAGGAGATTAAGGGTCATACCTCTAATTCTAGCAAGGCTTGGCTGAGTTTTTCGGCGAGCACAAAGAACTTAGGCCATCGGCAATCAAGGGAGGAAAAGAGACGAAAACGACCGCTTATGCGAGGATCTTCCAATGAGGAAGAACTAGGGAGGGTTCGACGGCTTAAATAGGAGTGGAAGCTAGGCTTATCTTAGCCTTCGGTAGAGTTCATAGTAGTGGAGGACTCTTCCTCCTCCACCGCCATAGTTCACCAGAGCTCTGCCCTGTTCTGAATGGAAAGAGGGCCTTCGGGCCCTCACTTGGCATCAGACCGGGCCAACGGGCAGGCCCAATAAGGTTGGGCCTCACAAAAAAAGCCGAGCATGCCACCAATTAAGCTATCATGCTTTGACTCTAATGTTTATGCTCGTTAGTTTATGCCATATTAGCTACTACTATTACTCACGATAGTCACTATTTCCACTACTCTTAAATTCTAAGGAACATTCCACTTCATAGGTTCTTGGTACTAGTAAACATCTGTCTATTGTCTTGCATTTATATGTGGCCTCCTTAACTATCAAGATAGCTATCATGATTTTTCTCTAATGTTTAATCTTGCTAGTTTATGCCTTATTAACCACTACTATTACTCATAACTAAGGTCCGCCGCCCAGACCAGTACGTACCGGTCCCGCACCAATCCCGTACCGGCCCCATACCGATTTTGTACTGGTACGACATTCATACCAGCTAGGTTTCTAATAATAACTCTCGATACCGGATCCCACGTTGATCCGGTACCGGTCCTAGCTCGGACCGGTTCGTACCGGCCGGTACGATCCGGTACGGCATACCCTGCTCGTGACAGTTATTACTTCTACTACTCTTAAATTCTAAGCAATATCCAACTTCGCACATTCTCAATACTAGTAATCATCTGTCAACCACTATTCGTAAACTCCACCATATAACATCCTTTTCCAAGCCAACAACTCAAAATATCTTGTTCTGCACCTCGATAGTTTCCTTACAAATCAATCCTTTCTCTGATACTCGGTCTAAGATCATCATCTTACAGGGCTTCTCGCCCTCAATCTACACAAAATGTGCTATCGAGGGCCTCGATCTACATCTTGGTACTCAGCCAATACCTTGGAGTTAGTTAGCTTTCCTTTATCTGGGCTAAGGCCATTACTTGGTTGTCCTTATTCTTTTGCAAATTCACCACTAATTGGCCTATCTATAGTGATGTCTCGGGTCTGCATTTGATCCAAGGATCCAGGCAATCGGTCTAGATGTGGTGCAAAAAATCCAACATCCCGATACTCGGCCTACAATCGGCTTGCATGCTGGTATTTGGTCTATGCTTGATTTATCACTTAGTACTAAATTCATTCTTGATCAACATCCTAGCGTTCGATCTACACTCAATTTGTCTCTCGATACTTGGTTTGCATTTAGTTTACACCCTGGCACTTCATCAATATTCAATCTATTGTCTGATGTTGGGTCTATACTTAGTCAACACCCTCTATACTTAGCTTGCCCTTGGGTTGTCTCGACGATTGCTCCATTTTCCATTACCAAGGATGAGCCTCATTAGCCATCCCCATTCTTTCGCAAAGTCATCACGACTTGACCTATTTCTGGTAATTTCACAAGGCTTATGACATCCGTCCATGTATCTCTACCATTGGCATGGTATAGTATAATCAAGTAACAGATCTAATGGCTAATTGTTAGCCCATAAAGGCTATAATAAGCACTTGAGAGGTTGCTCACAATGTCCTCTTAATATCTGCCCAGCCATAAAGACACCTTTTTAATGGCTAGCCGAATAAATCCTTTGGCTAAGTATAATTTAAATATCAAAATAATTTTGGAATAACCAAAATGATTAACAACAAATAGATAAGGTTCCATACAAGTGTGGCTGGCCTAGCATGACTCAGTTTAGCTCACAATGCATCATGAAGGTGTACGATATAATTGACCAAGCCAAGTGCGCATATTTTTTGTGGTTAGCATGCCCAAAAGCCTACATAACTAACGAGAGTCCACTAGTTGGAGAAGCACTAAATGCCAATATACTTGCATTAATATTTTAATGTGGGATTGAAATTTATTAAACTAGTTGATGGATAAATGCTTTGTGAAACATTTACAACTAAAAAAATAGAAAATATTAAATAATTTAATGTCATCTTAACATTCCTCCGCAAAAGTTGAAGCATTGAAGCTATAAAATTAATAAATATCATCTTATCAAGGCACTATATAAATAGATGAGGAATTACTTAGACTCAAATCTCACTTGGCATTAATTGTAGTGACCTGAAAAAGCTATAATGACTAGGATTTGAATTAGATCCTTCGAACTCAAATTTTTATAAGTCATACATTCAATATGGATTAATTAGTTCTTTAAGTGAATTACTTATAGCCTTATATTGATACCTTGATTTCATGAGTTGATAGAGTTAGCCTAAACTTATAGTCAAGGTCCTCACGGCTATTCCTACATATTTAGATAAGTCCTCCAAGGGTACCTATGTCGGTGCCTTTTTTCCGCCCCATTCTGGTCGAGCCAGAAAACTCAAGAAAATTTTGGAATGGTATGCAACAACATCAGCTCTGGTGGCGAGACAATTTGTAAGACTTATTTCTGTAGTTGAAAGCCGATACACAAAGCCATAGTCATTCCAGCGAGTCTTACGGTGAACACAAACTAAGCCCATCTTGGATGAATCGGCTTATCAGTTAATGTGTGGAAGTAATGTAGTGTATAAAGAATTAAAGTTAGAGACTTCAACTCATCAGAAGATAACAAGCAAGGGTGATAGTATGGAGACCTTGGAATCTACAGACTGAGATATCATAAATGTCATGTCAGCGAAGTTGCAGTTGACTGAACCATCAAAAGATATTTTGATCAATATTTGGTCAAAACCCGAGATTATCAATCATGGTACGGTACAGAGGAACACCGGTGACAGCAAATTCTTACTAAAATTAGTTTTTGATCTTTTGCTTAGGAGTAAAGGGCAAAAATATAATGGCTTTATAATATACCGGCCATAAGCGTCACAAAGGCTGGGGGCAACCTTATCGAAAGAAGCTTCCAAAAGTTTTCTATATGAGATATATCCCATAAGCCCATAAGCTGGGAGACAACAAGACAATGTAACGGTCAATTTGGCTTGGTACCCGATGTTATGAATGATTAGAGACCCTCATGTGGATTATGGATAGCATGGGTCTCGATGCTTTGCAAAAATTATTGAAAGATCGAAGAAATGATGAATTCAATTTGAAAATGAAATAAGTAATAGTAATATATATTATTTAGTTAAGAATTTCATAAAAAGTTTCAACCAATAGGCTGATATAGATTGTAATGCTCTATAATCATGAATTTTGTTTTACACGCCTTTTACAACTTCTCAGTTCCTTTCACTCTTTACTAAAGAATTTTGGATGTTAGTTTATAGCTTCTTCAAGAATTGTACTTCTTAGTGGATGTTGGTTAACTCTACATCAAGGACTCTAGCTCTTTTGATTAGTACTAAAGATCGTTGGCCCGGGTTGCCAAGGGTAGTCCAACCAATAAACAATATTGATACTCGAGGTATCATGGGAAGATTACATTGAGAGAGGTATGCAAGAAATGACAAAGATAAAAGGTCATGTTATTTTATTACTTTCGGCCAAAATAGTTACATAAGTATGAGTGCAATTTAAAGTACTCACTTCTCTCCTAACTTAGGCTAATAAGTCTTCCCCTTTGTTGGCATGTAAGAGCTTCAAGATGATTTGATGCTTTACTTACTACACTTTATTGATTGCAACTAAAGAGATCGAGTGCAACAGGTTTCAGACTTAGATACGAGTACAATCAATAAGAGCGAAAACATGAAAGATCTACCCAAACCAATCGAGAAAGGTAAAAACATAGGATTAGTTGAAAGTTGGCTAATAGAATATCAGCCTTCTATTTTGGAAGCCTTGAACTAAGCAGCAAGCTGCTGGTGATGGTATCCCAATTCGACAATATCACCCAGTTAGGGATGATATTCCAATTTTTGTTGATTTTCCAATTCAGCAAACTAGTTGGAAGTTGGTTAGTTAAAACAAATGGGTTGCACCGGCTAATGCTCTGACTCACTCATCATAATAAAACCAAGAAGAAAGGAAGGAGGCATGAGGACAATCAAAAGGAAGAAAAAGAACGAGTACCAAAAAAAGAAATGCAAGTCCTATTTATAAAGGGGAAGAATGTTTTACTAGATGATAAATCAAGATCTTTAGTAATATAGAGATGATGTTGAACCCCTATGTATGTGAAGTATCCTTCGAGCAACATTGAGGCTATCTCGGTACTCAAAAGTGTTCCACATAAGGAGATGTGGTATGAAAGAAAGGCTTAGTGGAATTAGAAGAGTTATAAGCAAATTACCGACAATAGATATTTTGGTAAAAGAGCAGCCATGCTTGCATGATTTTTATTCTACAGGTATCAAAGAGGTGATGATGGGTATTCTACTAGTCTTGTGATCCTTGACCAACGAGATATGGGGGTATTATTTACACCACATCTTAATAACTTAGCTGGAGACTGAAAGCAAGCGCCAGATACATTAAGTTTGATATAATCGAGATAGGTGAAAATTATGTGACTTTTGTTAAGACTAAATAGATTTTGGCTATGAAAATCATACTATGGATAAAGATTCTTACTGAATAGATAGAATTCAGCCATAATGTAGATAAGCAGGTTGAAAGATTAAGTCTTGGTCATGAAACATGGCCATGAGAAGGCCGAGATAAACATACCAGTCTTGAACATTTCCAAGTGCAGAAGATTACTTTATAGGCTGAGTAAAAAGAGCTGACCATCACAAGCCAAAAGCCGATAGAATATGATTATCTATCTGACAGTTATAGGGTAATCATGCTTATGATGTGCATAGTAGGAGAATAACTGGCAACAGTTACTGCACCGTCAGGCATGGAAGCAAATATGATTATAATTATCACATGTGGGTAGTTATTATATATAAGTAGTGGAATTGTATTCTGTAAGAAGGACCCTTCGATAATTAACCCAACCAAATTATCTTTATCTTAGTCTTTTATTCTCTATCATAGAAGTAGGCATAACTTATATTATCTACCTTAGCATTGTGCTATACCACTACCGCACCCAATGCTATGCCATTCTACAATCCAATGCTATACCCTTATCCAATTTTATCTTCTTCGAACGATGGTGCGATGGTGGCAAAAGTCCATGAAGATCAGGGCATCTCAAGCCTCACTACTCTTTATTATTCCTTCAATCAACATCTGTCTAGCTAGTCCAACACTAATGTTATGCCTACGCACCTTGCCCAAGCGAATTTAGTGGACGCCCTCTACCCTGACCAACCAAATTTTTGAGGATCATGAGTTTTTTCGCTTGTCGAGAATGGGACAAAAATGGTGACAACATACCGATAAAGGATTTTCTTATAGTCATGCTCAATTAGCCTCATTCAACCTACATGTAACAGTTCATCCTGGTCATCACTATTTTTACTTAGTATATAGAATGATGTCGTAAACCAATGCACCTTCAAGCTGACTCGATTAATTCTCCTATATGATGCTTGCTAGCTCTCCTATACAACAATTAGCTCTTCACTCGGCCTATTAGAAAGCATGTCTTTCCCTTTATTTGCTCTCTGATAAGATTAAGTGATGTCACAACTTTTGGTGTTATTTAGCTCAAGACTTCCTTGGTGATCTCTTTTTGGATCTTATTACAGAGCAACCATGTGTATAGTGATCCCAAGATGTTCGGATGTGGTATAAACAATATTAAATTTTGACTATGCTGCATAGTATATTATTGTAATATATTATATTAGAAAAAGGAAAAAAGAAAAGCTAATTGGGCTTAGAAAATTTTGGTGCTCTAGTAGCATCCAAGGCTCGAATAAGAATGCAATAATGAACCTCCATAATATTGGTTTTTATATATTTAATAATAGCTAACAAATTTGCACATAGTAAAGGAAATCATAAAAGTAGAAAACTTGGATCCTTGTCATTCTTCCTCTTGTTAAATCAAATGTAGAGTGGCTTGTAAGAAATATTTAATAGCTTGCCATGCAAAGGAGTATTACAAAAGCTAATACTAATAGCATATATCATCTCTATTATTTTGTTGAAAAGCATTATAAATTTACAATTGATGGACAAGAAAGGCAAAATGAACACCTCAAAACCATGCAAGGAGGCGAATACATAAGGAGCGAAAGAGCTTATGAAGGTAAAAAAAAAACCTACACACCTAAGCTTCCACAATTCCATCAATGAAGATAAAAAGAGCTTATGAAGGTAAAAAAGAAAACCCACACACCTAGGCTTCCACAATTCCATTGATGAAGGTAAAAAGAGCTTATGAAGGTAAAAAGAAAACCTACACACCTAGGCTTCCACAATTTTATTGATGTTTTTTCTTTCAGAAAAATGTTAATTTCTCATCTTCATCCTCTTTCACATTTCCAAATTTTCTTATATATGATTTCCACTTAAAGTATGCCAATTCAAAACAAGAAAAATTATTTTGAAAAGATGTAAGTAGCCAAAAGAAATGGGCTATGATTAAGAAATAATATTGGAGAGTATAGGATAATAAGATAACTAATAATAACCGATACACTTCAAAACTGACCTAGGCTGATGAGGCAAACCGACCAATGAAAGTGCACCACCTAGCTAGGTTGACCTATTCATTTTTGCTATTTCAGGTTGGAGTCAATGTTAGAGCACCACCAAAAGTCGTTCTTCCGCCATCCAACTCCATGAGAGCATTGTTGCGAAGGCATAAAGCGATTGTATTCTATCTTTCCGATCTAGATGACAGATAAGCCGAGAACTCCAGTGACTACCAACTCGACGCATGTTAGACAGGTTTTCAGCGGCAACAGATTGGCACTAAACGAAGGGTCCTAATCCCATCTTTGGAGGTTTGATCAATCGAGCAGACAACACGCATCCATAAAATCAAGAAGAACTCAAGCAGTGACAGATGTCTGCTAGCAAGATGTAGCTATAGAGTTCGATGGCTCTTTATAGAGCCCTTGGAGGACTCCTCCTCAGCAGGAGCCACAACTAACCTACCAGTCACTTCTGAGCAGTTTTGTCTACTCATGCAGCAAGTTCATGTGCTTATCGCTGCCATCCAGATGCTTCAGCAGCATCAGCAACCGCAGTTGCAGTAATTGCCGTAACAGACTCGTGCACCAGGAGGTCAAGAGGACTGGTGCAGCTGAGTTGTCATTCCCATTCTTAGACTCTAGGACATGCCCGATATAATCACTATTCTTGCTTATGGAGTACAAGGCGAGGGAGGCGGCGGCGGTTCCTGAATTTGTAGTCTCCAAAGAGATCTACGCTAGAACATTCATCCCACAACCATTCAGAGAGGATATCCAGGAGTGAGATTGACCTCGACTATAGATTTTAGGAGATGGATCGACATCTTGAGGCCTTAAGAGGTTGCAGTGCTAAGCTCAATATGAAGTTGATTTCACAACTGACCTTCCATTCTCGCCAAAGATCATGAAGGAACCCCTTCCTTCTCGATTCAAGATGCCCCAGTTGGGGATCTATGATGGGGCTACTGATCTCGTAGATCATTGAAAAAGTTTCAGAGCCTTCATGCTGCTCCATGAAGCCACTGGCATAGTGCTTTACTGAGCCTTCCCAACTACATCGAGTTACGATGGAACTAGAACCATTCCTTCGAACAATTCATTCGAATATTCATGGCACACTTCGTCAACAACTGCTGATAAAGAAAAGGATCAGAGTACCTATTCACCATCAAGCAACAGGATGGAGAGTCCCTTCATGTCTACATCAATGCTTTAACGCGGCAACTTTAAAAGTGTGTGATATCAATCATTGGATCGTAGTATTCATATTGAAGCGCAGGTTGAAGATCTCTCAGTTTCTCTTCTCCCTCAAGAAAAAGTTTTCGAGAAGTGAATTGGAGCTTCTTGTCTGAGCTGAGAAATATATAAATATAGAAGAAGTTAAGATAGCTTGGTGAGAATTGGACGGAAACAAGTTCGGAGATAAGAAGAAGAAGTGGTCTCGATAGGACAAAAATGAGCCTATGAAGAAGCAAAGGATGGGTAACTGAGGTCCTTGTTGATCGAGGAACCCACCTAGAAAGTTCAAGAGATACACCCTTCTTAATACCCCTTAAATGCAAATTCTGATGGAGATCGAGAACCGAGGTTATGTGAAATGGCCTCAGAAGATAAGGAAATCTACCAAGAAGGTTAAAAGCAAATTCTACAAATGTTACTAAGACTTTGATTTTATAATATCGAAGACTGTCAGCAGCTTAAAAATGAGATTAAGGCCATCATCCAGCTAGGGTACCTCGGACGCTTCATTGACCATCCGCAAGATCTAAGCAACATTGGACGAGAGTTGGTTTCTCCCGAGTAGCAATTTGACGACCGACCTACTGCGGGCATCATCAACACTATCTTAAGTGGTTCAGCATTAGGTGGCACGAGCTCGTCTCCACGAATAAACTATGCATGCTCTACCCAAGAAGGAATCCCTGATTCGAAAAGGCAAAGAACGAACGAGGTATTTTCCTTCTCATATGCTGACATAGAGGGTGTACAGACTCCACGGGATGCCACCATTGTAGTGTTCTTAACCATCATTAATTATGATAGAAAATATATTTTAGTGTATAACAGAAACTAGTTGAACATATAATTTTATGAGACTTTTTGCAAACTGAACCTACCCTATTGACTTGTTAAAGAGGGTAAAGTCTCCTTTGATCAAGTTCTTATGGGACCCCATCTTCATATAAGGGGTGATCTCCCTCCCAGTCACAGCTAGTCGGGCCCTAAAGCAAGTAACTCTTATGCTCAATTTTTTGGATGTAAAAGTTTTCTTGACACGCAATGACATCCTAGGGAACATCCATCATACTGTAATATCTACCTACCTCTTACTCATGAGGTTTCCTACCAGACATGGTGTAGAGAAAGTCTACAGCAACTATGTACTAGCTTGTAAGTACTATATGGCGGCTTTCTAAGAAAAGAAGCCTATAGAAGCACTCAAAATTGAAGGCTTTGATACTCGTGACGAGCAAAAGCAAAAGGTAGGGGAACTGACTTACGAGCTTCTTTAATTTGCTCTTAGTGAAGCGGACCCAAGAAAGATAGTACAAATTGGGGCCAACCTTGACAAAGCTACTAAAGCCTAATTGATGCATTTTCTTCAGAACAATGCCGACATCTTCACCTAGTCGGCCTCTGATATGCTAGGTATAAGCGCTGATGTGATTGTTTACATTGAACGTGGACCTAACATTTAGACCAATTTGGCAAAAGAAGAGGAGAGCTTCACTCCTGAGAGGCAACAACCATTGTAGAGGAGGTAGACAAGCTCCTTGCAATCGGTTTCATCTAAAAAGTCTCCTACCCTGACTAGTTAGCAAACGCCGTACTCGTGAAAAAAGGCTAACGGAAAATAGCACATGTGTATAGACTTCACTGACCTCAATAAAGCTTATGCCAACGACAGCTTCTCACTAGCGAGGATTGACTAGCTCGTCGACATGATTTCAAGGTACTAGATGCTAAGCTTCATGGATGCATTTTTGGGCTAGAATTAAATACAGATAGCAACCGAGGATGAAAAAAAACCTCCTTCATCACTACCAAAGGACTATACTTCTCCAAGTTCATGTCATTTGGCATAAAGAATGCTGGAGCTACTCGGCAGCATTTGGTCAACAAAATTTTCAAGGACTAGATAAGTTGCAAAATTGAGGTCTACATCGACGAGATGTTGATAAAGAGCAAGGAGTCCAAGCAGCATGTGACTGATTTATAGGAGGCATTCGCTGCATTAAGAAAGTACCTCATGAAGCTCAATCTAAGCAAGTGTGCTTTAGGAGTGACGATGGGAAAAGATTTTCGAGTTCATGGTCACTCAGCATGGGATGGAGACCAATTCGAAAAAGATCCGCACGGTGATGGAAATGATGCCACTGAAGATGAAGGAGGTCCATTGCTTGGCAGGCTAGATTGGAGCATTAAGCAGATTCATGATGAGATCGACCGAGAAGTGCTAACCTTTCTTCAAAGCACTGAGGTAGATCAAGGACTTTCAATAGTTTGAGAAGTGTTAGATCGCCTTTGACCAACTCAAGCAATATCTCAGCTCGCCACCCCTTCTTACCAAACCAAGTCCAGGAGATATGCTTTATCTCTACCTTACGGTGTCTCCTTTTGCCGCAAACTTAGTCCTCATTCATGAAGAAGATGGAGTACAAAGGCTGATTTATTACGTGAGTCGAGTCCTCCGAGGTGCCGAGATAAGGTATCCTAAGCTTGAAAAGATACTCTTTGCCCTTGTAACCTCGGCTAGGAGACTTCAGCCCTATTTTCAGGCCTACTCCATCTTCGTGCTGACCGACCAACTATTGAAGTAAGTCATGCAGAAGCTGGATGCACTAGGAAGACTGACTAAATGGGCAATCAAGCTCAAGAAGTCCGACATTCACTACCAACACAGACCAACCATCAAAGCTCAAGCACTAGCCAACTTTCTTATAGAGTGCATGATTCCCGAAGATGTGGAGGTCAACATAGAACTAGAAGAGCACAAGCTAGAATATTACTAGATGCTCCAACCCGAATAGAAGTGGAGCTAGCTAATTCTTACCAGCCCGAACGAGTTGTGACAGAGTATGTCTTGCGTTTTGGCTTTAAGATGTCCAACAAAGAAGCCAAGTATGAGGCCCTCCTCATCAATCTCAAGCTCACCTAGGATCTTGGAGTTAGGCTTCTGAAGGCTCTTAGCAACTCCCAATTAGTCATCGGATAAGTCTGAGGAGATTTCGAAGCAAGGGTCCCTATGATAGCGAAATATCTTCAAAGAGTTAAGGATATCACTTCATCCTTTAAATAGTTTGAAGTCATATAGATTTCTTGATAGAAAAATATCAAGGTCGATCTATTATTAAAGCTTACCATCTTGAAATATGCTAACTTGCAGAAGACGACCTATCTCCAAGTGCTCGACAAGCTAAGGATTGAAGAGGAACCAATTTCGGTGCTAAATCTGATCTTGAATCAAACTAGATAGACACTGACATTGATTAATTTCGAGATGCAAGACTTTCTGAGGATAGACAAAAAGCTCGGAGGCTCAAGAATCAATCCTCATGCTACATCCTCGTAGAAGGAAAGCTCTACAAGAGATCATTCACGCTACCCCTCTTCTGATGTCTCCAATCCTTCGAAGCTGAATATGTGCTTTGAGAAGTCCGTAAAAGAATTTGCAAGACTTGGGGAGCTAGGCTTGAGCATACAAGATCCTTCGATAAGGTTATTACTGGCTAACCATCTAGAAGGATACAACTGACTTCATGAAGAGATGCAACCAATGCCAACGACACGTGAACATCCAATGACAGTTAGTAGCCCCTCTCATGCCAATCAAAGCTCCTTGGCCTTTTGCCAAGTGGAGGATGGATATCCTCAGACCATTCTCGGAGCCACCGGATGAAGAAAGTTCTTGAAAGTAGCCATCAATTACTTCACCAAGTGGATCAAAATTAAGCCAATAGCCTAGATCACCGAGAAGAACACGTAGAACTTTGTCTAGATGTTTATTATATATCGATTTGAGCTTCCTTGGATCATCATCACCGACAACAGAAGGTAACTCAACAATGCCTGCTTTAGCGAATTCTGCGTCGACTTACATAGTTCGTCAGCTCACCTCAGTTGGACATCCTCAGGCCAATGGAGAAGTCAAGGTGACTAATAGGACCATCCAATAGGGCCTGAAGGCATTCTAGATCGAGCAAAGGAGCTTTGGTTGGACGAGCACCACAGTCTTACCAGACTACATAATGAACTCTAATGGGAGAAACACCCTTCAGTCTCTCCTTTGGCACCAAAACTGTGATCCCCTTGGAGATTGATGTACTCTCTCAATAGATGAACTTCTTCGATGAGCAGAGGAATCCGAAAGATCCCAAGCTAACTTGCATTTACTGGAAGAGATTAGGGAATGGTCTTAGATCTATATGGCTGCATATCAACAATAAGTAGCTCAGTACTGTGATACCTAAGTAAAAGTTAAGTTTTTTCGGCCTGAAGACCTAGTGCTCAGAAGGACCAAGGTGACCCAACTAGTAGAGCAAGGCAAGTTTGTGCCAAATTGGAAAAGATCATGCTGAGTATCAAAGGTCGTTTACCCCAAAACTTATCACATGTAGCATCTCGAAAGGACACCTGCATCTCAGACATGAATTCAGCCAATCTCCAAGTATGTTATCAGTAAGAGATATCTTATCTAAATTTGGCCTCAATAAATGAAATGCTATCTCTTCCAAAAGTTGTTAAGAGGGTTTTAGGTTATGTAACTCGCTCTACAATAAGCAACTCGCTTTTCAGCGAGCCAAAAAGGATGGAGCACGCCCCTCAAAAACTGATGATTGCAATACCCACAATGTGAGTGCATGCCTAAGTCATCCTGGTTGAGTGTCCCTTCTAATAAACATTGACTAGGAACTTTATTGTCGAGCAAGTCTTTCCAATGACCACCGACGAAAGCACCTCTGGGTGCACAAGTTGAGCCAAGTCATTCGATGATCTCGATGATGCAGCACCTCCATCCTGAACCAGCCCGAGTACCGAAGATCTAGAGAGTTAACTAATCTTTTAAGGTTGGGATGACCTAGTGAACAGGTCGAGCGAGCTAGGCTATGACCCCAAGGAGGAAAGACCTCCATCCCAAACTGGTCCTCATGTTAAAGATCTAGTGAGCTAATCAATCCCTCAAGATCGAGATGACCCAAGTGCGTAGATTGGACGAACCGTTCTACAGCCCTAAGGAGGTAACACCTCTACATTAACATTGAACCAGCTCTCGTGCTGAAGACTTGGTGAGCCAACCGATCCCTTAAGGTCAGGATGGCATAATTGCATAGGTGTGGCAATCCATTCTACAAACTCGAGGAGATAATACCTCCATCCTAAATCGGCCTTTGCACCGAAAACCAAGTAAGCTAACCAATCCCTCAAGATCATGATGGACCAGGTGCACAGATCAAATGAGAAATTTTACGGCCCCGAGGAGGCAACACCTCCATCACAAATTAACCCTCACATCAAAGATTTAGTGAGCTAATTGATTTCTCAACGTCGGGACTACCCTGATAGAGACAACATGTGATACTGGGGTCGTGGCCCAGGCCCAAGCCTGCGGGGCCCGCTTTAAGGCGGTGCCCTATGGATAACTCAGACCGAGAATGGAGGAAGAAAATCTCCAATTCTTCTCCTCCCGCCCGTGCCAAAGCTCCCACCGCCATCCGTGCCCTTCCTCTCTTCCACTTACTTCCTCCACTCTCCATTCTTGCCTCACCACGAGCCGAGACGCCCTCTCGACACCTCCTCACTAGTCCACCACCTCACCTCCTCCTCCTTCTTCGCCATCTCCCTCTCATGCTATCTCTGTCCCATGCTCTTTCTCTCTCCCACACTCTCCCTCTCTTCCCCTCTTCTTCCCCTTCCTTCCAGATTCTCCCTCTTTTGCCAAAGCTGGGAAGAAAAAAAAAAGAAGAAAAGAAAAGAAGGAAGAAAGAGAAAAGAGAAGGAAAGGCTCCCTCTTTCTTCCTCTCCCTCTTTTTCTCTCTCTATCTCTCTCTTTCGGCCTAGGTGTTGGTGTGTGTGTGTGGGTGTTAGAGGATAAAAAAGATTTTCGCTCTCAGTCTCTCTCTTTGAGCTTGTCCTAGAGGGGTCTATATCATTCCCACACCGTGACAAGTACAGAGAAAGATTAGTGGCTCAAATCTCTTGTTATGATGATAATTAGTGTAGAAACTAAGATTTTAGAATTTTTATAAATTTTAGGAAGAATTTTATAATTTTTGAGAATTTTTAGAAATTAATTCTAAAATATTATTGTGCCACTCATTTGATATATGCATATGATTTTGGATTACTAGGTCCCGAGGAACCTCAAAGAGGTGATTAGATTGTTAGATGGCTGGCATCTAGGAGGTAAGGAACATTTCCACTTTATATGAATTAATATAAAATAATTGGAAATTATCTTATCATTAAATATTACAAATTATAATGCTAAATTCCAATTTAATTATGCAAAAAATCTTAATAAATATGGTTAATTAATTGGTGATGGCAACTCTGTTATTAAGTTGTATGATGATATCTATTATAATTGGTTCAGATATGTAAAATCATGAACGTTGTATATTTGATAGTGCACTTTAAGCTAGTTTCATAAAGGAAAAAAATTAAATTATGTACATTTATATATATATATATATATATATATATATATATATATATATCACTTAACTTTATGTATGGAATCATACTTGATTACATGCTCCGCCACGGGGGTAAGCGTAGCAACCCCGCCATGGGAATAAATATGGCGTGACTCTGCCATAAAGGATATATATGGTGACCTACTATGGGGGTAAGCGTGACATGACCTAAGCTGCAGCGGCTAAGTGCAGTTGCATGATCACTATTCTGATTGCGAACCCGACCACAGGAGTTAAATATAGCGGGTAGGACTTATGCTACAGGAGCTAAATGTGGCTATTGATTGTGGAGCAAAAAATATAAATTAGGTACCCAAGTATAAGCTTGTATATAGATTGATGCATTATTATATGAATATGTGCATAGTATAATCTTGAGACGTAGATAATTTTACTCTGATTTCAGTAATCCATTCCTTCTATGTATAATATTGAAAAGATAAAATGTATTATGTTAGTATATGAATATTATTAAAAACTGATTGTCATAAAGTTGCCTCTACAAATATTATGTTTATATGATTTGATTAAGCTGCATTATATAATTAGTTTGATTTAATTCTATAAAGTGGATTTCCTACTTATTGAGTCGTAAGCTCATAATCTTCATATGTATTTTTCAGATCTGGGAATCTAATTTTGGGAGTGAGTATTGGCATTTTGGAGCACATATATAGAGGCTAGGCCAGCTAGTAGTTGGTAAATTTACTTTCTTGGATCAATTGGTATATTAATGTGTTATATGTGGATTATACATGAATGGTTTAAATACTAAAGTTTTGATATGTAAGTGCAATAATTAGTTATTTCTGATAAATACTACTGTATGTGTATGGAATATAGTATTTTCTAAATTATATTGGGTTGATTGATAGGTAAAATGCCTTGCATGCTTGTAGTGTCAGTCCTTATGACTATGCAACGGTTGTTCATGCTCTCAGAGGCATGACACGGCGACTTCCATTCCATTGTAGATTTAATTCAATTCCCCTATCAAATGAATGTAATAAGCTCTTGCCAACTGCAACAAGACCCTTAACTCTTAGCGGCTCGATGGACAAGGGCCCTACGACCCGCTGATAAGTTCTCCAAATCTACATAAGCTTTTTTAAAGGAGTTTCAAGTCCCAGGCATTAGCCAGGTGCGTCTGGGAATGAGGGGCAAGGCCTCCATAACCTATTGCTGAATTCATCCACTTCTTGGATGTTCCTTCAAAAGAGTTCAAGTCTTTGTCTTTATCCAAGCATACCTTGGAATGGGGGGCAACGACCCTACAATCTACTAAGAATGGTTCAATTCTTCCACCCCTCGAAGGTACCAGCCTAAAAGCTAATTGAGACAATTGCATGCAGAGCCGACCTATGCTACTTCAGTGGATCGATGAATATTCTCATGCAGGAGCTCAAGCAAAAATGAGATGACAAAATACAAGCCAAAGTAGTTTCTATTCATTATTGTGATTACAAAACAACGTCACCTTGACAGTTGAAAGATTACACCAAATGAGTATAAACTCAGGCATTACTGACTCTACAAACAAGACAAATTGGGCAAAGAAGCTACTGATTGGAAAGCCACTCTCCCTCCAAGCAATGCTTCCTTCTCGCCTGAGAATAGCTTAAGGATGGTCATATCCTTGCTGCATACAATATCTAGGAGTCTGACCTCCATCTCATGTCACACTCCTTTAGCAAGGAGGTGACCTCAGTAGAGCTATCCCCTACGAGGACTCTATGACATCCCGCTCGAACCCGGTCGAAGGTTCACACTCCATCACTATGGCAGCCTTTCTCTTTGCCTCTATAGCCTGATGGAAAGGGAGTTGTAGCTCTCTCCTGAGTTCAGAGGCTTGTAGCACTACCTTTTCTGCCTGGATTTAGGCTCCTCTTATCTCAACCTCCATTTCTTCCACCTTCCGACAAGCATCACCAGCATTGTCGCAGCTAGCTGACTTTGTAGAAGCCCCAGCTCTGTCTCGATCTCAGCCACTCTCTATGGCCCGTGACAAAGTGAGCTCGAGAGTTTCAAGATGTTCTAGAAACCAACCCGCTGGCATGGGCTCCATTTGATCGATGAAGAAAGTTGACAGAGGAAGAGAGAAAGAAAGCAAAGCTTACCCCTTCCATAGGAAGAACTTCCTTCCTTTTAGACAGGGTCTTAATGAACAGGATTCTCTCACCTGGCCCGATCATCAGATATGTGGTGCACTCTCGAAGGCCTTAAGATTGCTAACCACATGGTGCGTGTTCAAGCCCCTGATGAAAGACTCCCTCCGAAAAATATTCGTTGAAGATTCTCGAAGGCCATTATCATGGAACTACAGCCTCATAATGGTGGTTCGAGATTCAAGGGCATTCTTTCTCTGAATGCTGAGACAGACAAATATCCTCTGTAACAATCGAAGACTGATGGTGTGACATTAGTTGATTGATTATTTACGAGACTAATAAGTGGCCTCAAAAAATAGCCTCGACTGTATTACTCGAGAAGTAAGTAGCTCGGATGGCCTATGACCAGTTGAAGTATTGACCAACAAAAGCTAACCATGAAGCCTCGATGGACGGGCCCTAAAAGGCCTATGGATGGGCTATTGACATATGACAAGGTACAACACTTAGCAAAATAAAAGCAAGAGACAAGATCTTAATGAAGTTGTTTCTTATATTAAGAAGTACGAGGGAGATTATAGAACATAAAAAAGGAAAAGAGAAGGTACAAAAGCCCACTTTATTACCGAGATGCAAAAGTAAAAACCTACTTTATCCTCTCTCTCTCCTTCAGAAGAAGGTCCATCTTCTTTGGCAATAGTTGGTCCTTCAAGAGCAATACGGTTACGGTCGACTTGAGGGTGCACCTTGCCGATCATTGCTCGATGTGCCTCAAACCCCTTCTTGAAGGAGTTTGTTGCCACCTCCAGTATCTTACCACCAAAGTCCATCGAGCCCTTGAAGTCTTCGACTGCCTGCCAAGATTTTGTCTCGGCCTCAACAACTTACTTTTCATCTCGAACGGCCTTCTCCTTGGCCCCAGCAATCCATTCCTCAACTCAGACTGCTCGGGTTGGTTTCTTCTCAGCAGCAGAGGCATTGTCTTTCACCACTTGAACGACCTCGTTTTTCAAGCCGAGCAACCTCCTCTTTGAGCTAGACTGCCACCCTTTCCATCTCCAACTTTGCCTCCTCGAGCCTCCTTTGTGCCTTGGCAAGAGCAAACTTGTAACCATGCTTCTTCTGCAAAAATGAGGTGGGGCTTCTCCACAATATGCTCCCTAGGGTAGCTGGGCGGCTGACGGTTGGTGTTAGGGCAGGGCGGCTCCATTCTCCTATCTGGAAGGAGATTTGTGCTAGAGCTCCATTGGTGCTTCCGCCGATCCGGTGGGCCATAGGGGACGGGCTGTCGGTGGATGTCCTCGAGGATAGCTGGGCGACTGATCTACCGATTAGCAGACTACCGACCATGGTAGATTCGGGCAGACTGTCGGGGCACAGGGTCTGTGACTTGCTTATCTTAGGTGAGGGGAGATGGGATGTGGATCTGATACGGGAGGCCTTTGGGGAGCAGTTGGTGGAGAGGATTTTGGCCTTACCGATACCGACCCAGGAGGAGCCAGACAGATTGGTATGGTCGTCGACAGGTCGGGCGAGGGTACGGGCCAGAGATATTCACACTTGGGCTAGTAGGGAGCCCGATAGGCGGATTGACGGTGGTTGGATATAGAGGATGAGGGTGCATCCCAGGGTGGTGCTCTTTTTTTGGAAGGTGGCCTGGGGCTGCCTTCCGACTAGGAGTGTGTTGGCAAGGCGGGGGATGAGGATGGATCTGTTTTGCGAGGGGTGCCTGGATGTTGAGGAAACTATTAGCCATGCACTCCTTCGATGCCCTATTGCTGTGCAGTGTTGGAGACGTGCATCTGCGATGCTCCCTTCGCTATGGGAGTCGCTGGAGGATATGCGCCGGTACCTGCATGAGTCTACTCGGAGGCCAAGTACTGCTGAGACAGGTAGTATAGTGGCTTACTTAGCCTATCATATTTGGCTGGACAGGAACAATCGCGTGTTCGAGGGCGGGCGATCATCCCCTCGGGTTGTGATTGAGAGAGCCCTACGGCAGGCGGCGGAGGTATGTATGATGGCCTCATCGATTTCACCCGAGAGAGCCAGGGATATTTGGGGTACCTGTATTGCTATTTCAGCATCCAGGTTTAGCTACTTTTTTTGGATACCCCCACCCCCTGGTTATCTTAATGTGAATTTCGATGGTGGCATGGTAGAGAATGGCGCCTTTGGGGGCGTGGGCTTTGTGATTAGGGATCATGTAGGCAGTTATGTGGCTGCTGGAGGACGGAGCACACCTGGCACGACTATTGTGGGAGCGGAGTTGCGGGCAGCCTAAAAGGGCATTTTGTATGCGAGATGGGTGTTGGGGGATTGCCTCTGCCTCGAGGGTGACTTTTCCATGGTGATTGATTGGATACGAGGTGTCGATACATATGGAGATGGCCATCCCCTGATACGGGACATGCGTTGATTGGTGCGGGAGCTGACCTTCTGTCAGATATCTCATTTATATCGGAAGGTGAACAGTGCAGCAGACTGGGTCGCCTTCTATATTGCTCGGCACTATGGGGAGGTTTTCTGGACTAGCATAGAGAGCATCCCACACTCCTTATTTTGTTTAGTTTCCTTTGATATGTCAGGTTGTATTCACGTTAGAGGTATTTGAAATGAAATACCATTTTGACCAAAAAAAAAAATGCTCCCTAGGGTCCTGAGCTATCGCTAGCTCTGATTTGGCTAGAGCTCTTCCCAGTTTGGCCTTACAAAGTTCGCACTCAGCCGTCATGACTCTCTGCTTGTAAGCCGACAGTATAGCTCCCAAGATGCAAATGTCGTAGGAGGTCTATGAGTAGCCAAGCGAATTTAGCAAAGAGAACTATGCATTAAATGACAACTTCGGACCCTCGATTCTTTCCTCGATCATCTAGATATAGGCGACTCTGATGAGCTCCTCTATCATCATCACCCGAAGATGCTTCTCATCTTCAAGAGAAGCATCATTCCCTTGACCAACTCATCAAAAATCTCGGGGGGACTTGAGGATCAAAAAAGTGATCTTAAGTGACCATGCTAGCTGGTAAATTTTCAGTTCAGCCTCCTGAGATGAGGTGGAAGTTACTTGGAAGTTGACAGTCCTATGGCCTAGGGAACGAAAGTTGAAGTTTGTGCCAATGCAGGAACCGATTAAAGAATATAATTGCCTCGTCGATAGCTGCTAGTGTCTGAATAGGCTCAACAGCTACTGTAGTATCCATGGCGGATATAAAAAAACTTTGGGAACAATGTTTGGAGGCTTCGCAGGGACCCCCTAAGGAGCCGCTTCTCGAGGAGCCTTCGAGGTAGATGGAGGGGTGGGGATTAAGATGATCACCTACACCTTCGACAACCCTGCCTCATCGAATCGATCCTTGGTCTGAGTAGCACTAGTAGAACTTGAGGTTACAGGAAGCTCGACAAGGGGAGTAGCAACTACCTTTGTCTTCCTCTTCTTAGAGGGATTATCCTCTTGCGAGGAGTGCTCTTGGCGGCTTTAGACATGAGCTCCTTGAGCTCGAACTTCATTCCTACAAAATAAGTAGTGAAAAAATCGAGCATTAATACTTGAAGTTAAATTCAATTAGACCAAGAAGTTACCCTCGGTAGAGTTCAAACTAAGGCCTCTGTTTGGCAAGATGGCCTTGGAAAGTAGTTCGATTAGTGATGACATCTGTATACCACGAAGGATATCAACCATTGCATACTCCTCGCCAGATAGAATTGGGCACATATTCATCTCCTTTTTTCTTTGCATAGACCTCTACAATGGAAAGGCCCAACCCCTCTCGGAGGATATAAAAAAGAATTGATCCTTTCAACCATGAATGGAAGAAGTGCCAGATGGAAGAAGGTGGCAATCCTGCTGGAAAGCCTCCGGAAGCTCGATCAAACGAGCGTTGAGCCATAGGCTCATCATCCGATGACCTCTCTACCATTGGCCTCGATACTTCTCTTGAACAAGAAAGAAAGAGAAAGAAGGGAAGAGGGGCAGAACTAGGAGAATGGACTAGAGCACAAAATTAGAGAGCTCTACCGGAACTTAAGTGAAGAAGCTCCGCTAAAGAAATAAAGGGATAGGAATCGATGGCGATGATGAAAGAAACCATGGTCGAAGACAAAGCAGAGGCAAGATGTTGGGAGCATGAAGCTGGTTTGCCCTCGACCGTTCTCAAGATGACTGGTTGCAGAAACTTCAAAGTGAAGAAGAAATACAAATCATAGACATTATATAAAGCCTCATATGGCTCAGATCGATGTGACCATTTGAGCCATCAGTACAATCTCCACCATATATCAATTGAGCATTTGATTCTGAACCGCCGTTAGAATCACTATTAAAGCATCCAATCCAGTCGCTCTGAAAATCCTACCACTCATGATGCTGCTTTGAAAAAGGCAAGCACCAGCATGCCATCATAAATATAGTCTCTTGAAGGCTTTCATAACTAACAAGATTGCCTCGGTTGATCGACTTTGCAGCTCGTCTAGGTTGATCAGTTTCACTTAGGGAAAGCTACTTCTTTCGTCCGAGCCGAACAAGTTACCTCGACCTCAGAAGCGGGGGTAAATGATACACATCAGAATTGACTTATGTTGATGAGGCGAACCAACCATTGAAAGCTCACCACCTAGCTGCGAGCCAAGTATTCAAAGCTTGCCATATGGCCCACCCAAAGGGCATGCAAAGAGTCCTCTGCATCTTAAATTTTTTTCAAAGTTGGAAACAATTCGGCCGTATCGCTAATTATTTTCTAACAAATATGGTACTCGAGCAAATCCCATTGTCGAGAAATGCGGAAGAGATTTAGCGATGAGATACACAATTTGTTTTCTTATCAACTAGCACATAGCCCCCAATCTATTTGGCGATGAGTTCCGACCCTTGCTAATATATTGCATTCTCGAGGCCTTCCAGGTAAGTTCTCTTTCGACTTTCTTGCGTTGCCTCTTTAATCCTCTTAGACTTCCTTATATTTTCTAAGAATTGTATTTGACTTAGGCATTGGAGGTCGCAGACATGTCTTGATGGGTGGACTCCTCTGTTTTTGCTATTTTAGGTCAAAGCCAGTGTCGAAGTGTCGTCCGAAGCCATTCCTCTACTATCAACTCCATCAAAGCATCGCCATGGAGCCGTGCAATAATCCTATCCGATCTCTTTGATTCAAACAACAAATAATTTGGGAACTCCACGACCACCACCAACTTGGCATCTGGGTCAGACCGGTTTCTAGCGACAACAATAACCATATATGGAAGCATTGAAGGAGATAATTGAGTGAGTACTTGTTTTCTAGTAAAATCTGTAAGGTCAACTTTCTATCCAAGTTCATAAAGAAATTATAATAAAATTTTAATTTCAATTTCAATTAGCTAATCATAATAGTTAATTTAGGAACACTACCATGTCAAGGTTCTCCACATCTAGCTATCATTGGCCATGGCCTTTTTTTTTTTGGGGGGGGGGGGGGGGGGCGAGGTGATCATAGGGTTGGTAATAACTAACATATATAAAAGTATTGCCAAGAAGGAGTCCATTTGCCCTGCCCCCACCCATCGCCCCTTGATGGCTTCACCATTGCCAGGGAGAAACTTTTGCATTCATGATCTCTTCTCCATAAGACCCCTCCCACCTCCAACCTCTTTTTCTTTATGCTTTCCTCACTGATCAGCTTGTACCTTCCTCTCTTTTGATCTTTACTTGCTTTGTCTTGTGCTTCTCTTCATTTTACATGTTTGAAATGATTCGAGGTTTTTTTATGCATTTTTAGTTTTAAATCTAAAAAAGTAGGGCCCAATCTCAATGATTTCTCATTTTGATTTGATTATTCCATATTGTCTTGCTTGATTATGTTAGTACATATTTGGGGTTGAGGTTTCAATACTTAAAATCAGTTCCTTTTTTTTTTGAATTCTTTTTTGAATTGCGGAGGAGGATCAACTTGGATGAGCGGTTCTAAGCTTTAATTTCATGTACTGAGTTGGAGATTTGACTTTGCAAATTTTGTTGAAAAAATGTAGAGAAAAATTGGGAGCAGCTAGTGCAGGCAACGCTATAGAACTTAATGGTGCCAATGCTCGAGGGAAGCTTGTAACCAATATTGTGGGGAATGTCCTATCTTTTATAGCTAACAATTTGCACATTGAAGAGATACTTAGAGCAATTGATAAGATCCAAGATACCATCTCCAAAATTTGTGTGTCTCCTTGATTTTACTCCATATGTTCTTTTGTTAGCGCTAGGTCTTGCTCCACATGTCAACCATCAAAAATCATTTGGAATTTGATATTGAACTTCATGGTATACTTGGTCATGCTTGCTACAAGCTTAATTAAATGACCAATGACCTGTTTAGGTTTATATGACCAAACACATCGAGACGAGTTTCTAATTTTTGGTTATACTATTATTTGTATGAGATTGGGTAAAGTTATATAGATGAGTCTCACTTCATTAGTCAATAAAATTTATAAATTAGTTTTCTTATACAAGAAAAAGAAGAATTCTGTAAAATCATATTTATTTTACAAAATCAATAAATCAGAATCAGATAATACTCATTATAGTACTTTAGATAACATATAAAGTTCGGTGAAAAATTCAGGTGCTTTGCACATGTAGAAGACAAGTTGATAAGGACTGTAACTATGATAAATAGTTGTGTGTTTCAAATCCATAAAATATTTGGATCAAAATTTTGGTTATCATGAATTTATACAACGAATTAAAATTGTTACAAATTATTTAATTAGAGTGACTAATTAATACATTTTTCAACCTGCACATGCATTTCATGTGCCAACTGAGAACTTATCTTTTTCCCTTTATAACCTTAAGATATGCATACAATGATGAGCTCGGAGTTTCTCTTCCACCACAAGCCCTTTGTTTCGAATTACCCCGCTCCGTCCCACCGATTTGCATCATCACACCGATTTGCTAACTGTCCCGGACAGCAATTCCCGGTAACGTTAACGCGTGTCTGGGGGACGTCTTACCCCATCTTATTCGCGGATTCTGGCATCCGATGCGCCTTTTGCCCTAGAGGAAGACCCTTGTAGAAAGCTAATAAACGAGTCAATTCGCCTTCTCTCCCTTTTCTCTGTTCTCGTTTCGCAAATCCTTCGAGTCGAAGGAACAAGCGCCAGGTGGAAACCTTCGTACTTATCCGTTCTCCTTTCCATGAGATTTCTCTCCCCTTGCATTTCCCTCACGGATCGGCTCGCACCGTGCTCTCTTTCCCAATCCCATCCCATTCGCATGGTTCCGTCCTGATCTGGTTCCACTTTCATCTCTTCTTGCTTTGCCTTGTGCTCCTAGGGTTTATTTTTCTTCCTTCTTCCATCTTTTCATCTCTAAAATCATCCGAGTTTATGTTCAATTTTAATTTTTAACTTTAGTCTTGTTATTTTTCCCCATTTCTTTGATTTGATCTAATTCCAAATCGTCTCTTTTATTCGATTTTGTCGGCACTCATTTGAAGCTGAACTTTAGATACTCAAATCCATTCTTTTTTTGGATTTTTTTTTGAACTTTTCAGAATCTTGGAAGTGGATCGACGTGGACGGGTGGTTTGAGCGTTGATGTCATGTATTGAGCTGGGGATTTGGATCGGAAGATTTTGTTCGGAAGATGTCGAAGGTGGAGGCAAACTGGGAGCGGCTGGTGCGGGCGGCCCTGCGGAGGGAACGTGGAGGTGCTGGTGTGCAAGGGTTGCCTGCGACTGGCATCGCGGGGAATGTCCCATCTTCTCTAGCTAACAACTTGCACATCGAGGAGATACTTAGAGCAGCTGATGAGATCCAAGATGATGACCCGAATATCTCTAGAATATGTAAGCCTCCATAAGTTTACTATTTCTTATTCGTTAGTGCTGGGTGTTGTTCCTTGTCAAGCATACTGCATTCATTTGGAGTTTGCTATGTTTTTCTTTCTTTACTTATGCTTTCCCTGGCTTGTAGGTATTCTTCCTGAAAGCTTAATTAAATGACTAAAGCACAGCTCTAATCAGCTGTTTAGGTACAAATGGCTTTATTCTATTAACGAACCTCAACCTCCCTTTTCCCGGTAGCTGATATGCGTACTGTTTGTCGAAAGTATTCATAAGATTTTGGACATGATTGCTTGCAAGTATTGTGAATAGGGGAAAGGCAAGTTAAAGGGTTTGGGCCAGAGATGTAGCTGTACTCAAGTATACATGAGATGCCCATGCAACTTAGTGTGTAATGATAACCTAATCCAAACTAGGCAATGGAGGATGACATCATCCACATTACTGGATGCAAGAGAGAATATGTATTGGCAACTTGCATTACAGTAACTCGAGCAGAGATTATCTAGTAATGCATGCAAAAGACAATCCAAGAAATAAGGGATGAATATTTGGATTAATAGCAGCACCTAAAGCATCATATGGTTAAGAATAGCAGGCACAAAGAGAGCCAGAAAAAACATGATGAACATGCCAATGATCAGGGTGTTGATGTAGATTTCTGGCAGAACTCGAAAAGGATTGTCGGAGGAGCTTGGAGTTGGTCTAGTTGAGGACTTGGTGATTGAAAACTAGTTTGAGAATTTAGATAATATGACTGTTTTATGCCGTTTTCCTGTGGCCCCTACAGAAGAGTTGTTTAAAACTTTGTTGAACCAACAAAGGCTATCGAAAACCTTGTCTAACTTGGCATTATCCATAGTGGCATATGTTTCTTTAGGGCAATAATATACTTAAGAAACAGTTTCCAAAAAGTAAAAACCAAACAATTGATTATTTGCTCTGTTCATCTCAACCCAAACAAATTTGAAATATGAAATCACATGAAGGAGTTACTAATTGTATAAGTAGTGTGTCTTTTTAATCAAAATTATTTAGTCATAGAACTTGTATCATTGTTTTGTATGAGATTTCTCACTTTATGGTATGCTAACAACTTGAAAATAGTTTGATTCATCTAATTTTTTTACACCTGTCCTTGAAGCTTTTCAACTCCAATGTGATTAAATGGTATGGTATGTTCAAAAAGACATCGGCCTCTGTCTTCTTTAAAATACTATCAACTGCAGTTTCTTGAGTTCACAATGAATCGTCACCTAGGTCTGGTTACTCTAGGTTTCTTCCAGATATTTTGTGATGTTTCCCCTTGAATCTTTTCTTCATTTTGCTTCAATCAGTAGCTACTTGAGTACTCCCATTCTTCTTTTCTCCAAGCATTCGTTCTAAACTAATACCTTTGTTTCGTGGATCTCTGTCAATTTTTGCCCCTCCTGTTAAACTATCCTCATGGCTTTCAAAATCCTTTGCACTTGTTTGTATTATTGCCACCCTAGTTGGCAATACTTTTACCTCTACTTGTCTTCAAAAAAATAATATCATGTTATTTGGATAGACATATTTCCCATGTTTCTGACACAAATTCTTTTAGTTTGGATTTGCATGCATGTTATTACTGGATCTGATGACATAATTAAGCTATTGAATAAAAAAGGATGAAGACCATGCAATAAAATTTTCAATATATTTGTACAAATATATAACTAAAAAGATATAAACTCTGAACTATCTGTGAATATGTGGCTATCAAGCTGAAGGCATTTACGTTATAAATGCATTTATATCTAGTGTTTGGTTCATGAAAGTAATTTAACAAACATGATGAGGAATATGATTCTTGAAATAGAAAGACAACAGAACAAAGAGGAATAAAAAACAGAGTAGCAAGAAGAAAAAAGGAGCAATAAATGATTGAAAGAAGATATGCAAAGAGCTATTATGAAGAATAGAACTGATAGCAAAAGAACAACATCAAAACAGTGAGATGGAATTGAAAAAATATAAGAGGAGTTAGAAGAGAAGAACTGAAAAGCAAGGGCATGAAGCCAAAAACACAGAGAAGTAGGAAAAATGTAAGGAAACAAAAATCAGAATGAAAGACAGAATGAAATGAATTTGAAAGCAGAGAAGGAAAATTGGAAGAAAGAGGTGGAGGAAGAAGCAAATACAAGGTGGAGGAAGAAAAGAATACAAGGATCAGGGAATGGAAGAAGTCAAGAAGGAATAAGTACAAGAATAAAAACAATATGAAAATTAATTGGAACTTTGTAAGATGAAGACGTAAAAGAACAGGAAAGAGGAAGAAGAGCAAAAATTGAAAGGGGAAGAAGAGAAGGGAAAGACAAAAAGGAAACCAGGTTGATTTGACAAATCATTCCTTTCAAAACTGGCTTGGGGCACTGAAGACGAACAGAAAGTTAAAAACACTCCCTTTTTAACTCAGTTATTTCATTTTTTGCACGACAAGCAGTCGAGAAACAAATGATCAATGCCTTCAATTGGAAAAGTTCTACCTTTGGGTGTCTCCTGGTGAGTGGGTGTAATGGTGGAACAACCTGTGGAAAGTAGAGAAGGTGGATAGGCAGGTCCTTCATTGATGTAGCCTATTTTAAAGATCAGATTCTTGCAATGAAAGAGGTAGTCTAGAGCACCAGAGGCCCCATTTTGCTGCTGCTTGTTTTTTCCTTGAGACTAATGGGTATCGAAATGTTCACTCTAAATCAATATGTAGTGGTTTTTAGGCACATATCCTACCTTCATGAAGTAATGCCCGACAATCATGAATAGTCTTGTTTTTATTTGATAATCCTTAAATCTTTTCTTATTAATCTTATGGGTCATTTTTCTTTTCTTGTTTTGAAATAAAAGATTTGATGACCCAGCCTACAAATTGAATACGAGTAAATTGAAAAATCATCATTTTACATCAAGTCAAATGTCAGAATGCAAAGGAAACAATAATATATAAGCTTCTGCTAGTATTACCAGTATATGAGCTTCCCTTGGTGTCAATAATTTTTTTGTGTAGTAAATATAATTACATTAATGCTCCATTATATTTCATTTTTACTTTGATACTGTATTTCTTGTCATATGAAAAGCATAGCTGTTTAATGTCAGTTTTTATAACAAGTTACTTGAAACTACGCGACATGCATGTTAAGAAACAATCAACATAGGTGTTTTTGATGATTAATTTCTCATTGTTCCATCATTACTTGAAAAACTATGTTCATATGCTTGGGACATACCCATGCACTAATACATAGTAGTTAAAATTGGCTTATGTTAACAACATATTGAATAATGTGCCATATTTTTAACACGGTTGTGAATTGTTTTATGATCTATGTATTTTTCGATGCTGGAGCTAGCCAATTTTCAGCGAAATACATGTACATTACTGGCATTGACACGATGGACAATAATCCTTGGTTGATCTAAATGCTTAGAGTACCACTTATAGTAGATATCAAAGATTTGTTTGTCATTTTTCTTGGACACTACATTGTCTTTACATCAAGGTTAGATCACATATGAAGATTGGTCCTTGGAAATTAATGTAAAGATGATGAAATGGCTGTATATGCCAGGTAATCACATATCAGTGCAATGCACTCTTGTTGGTTTCTTGGAAGCTTTAGGCTTCTTCCAATGGAGAAGATGACACAAGATTTCCATTTTACCAAATTCTTCAGCAGTTTTTTGTTATCTGCATGATGGATCATTTCATATAACGTGACTTCTAAGAAAGAGAACTAACTTGCATACAACACTTAACCAATAATCTAGATGGCCTGCTTTATGATGTATTTTGATTTTCTATGAATAATAGTGTTTATTGTTGTTCTGCTGTGTTCTCCCCTATGCAGTGTGTGAGCATGCATACTCGCTCGCCCAAAACTTGGATCCTAATAGCGAGGGCAGAGGTGTGCTCCAGTTCAAGACTGGTTTGATGTCGGTCATAAGGGTAATATTTTCCAGTGCAATAGCAATCTTTGAACTCAATGTGTTTGGTCTTGAACATACTATGCATGGCAATAGGATGTTTGAGAGTTGACTATCATCATGGTTCCATTTTGCATTTGTTTTAAAGAAATCTTGATCTGCCTTCTTTTGAATATTATACCACCTGGTTACTTGCATGGTGCTTAGTATTTAAGTAACTATTATTTTGATCTGATTTTACTATGCTTGCCACTACTGAGAAAATCTACAGCAAAAACTTGCAAAGAGGGAGGGTGGAAGCATAGATCGAAGCCAGGATATTGCTCGCCTGCAAGAATTTTATAAGTTGTACAGGGAGAAGCATAAAGTAGATGAGTTGCGTGAGGATGAAATGAAGCTGAGGGAATCAGGCATTTTCAGCGGTAACCTTAGAGAGTATGTGCCGTGATTCTCACAACACTTAATTAATATGTTCATGGTCTAAATTCATATTACTGCTGCACCAGAAATTAAAATTGCCATCAGCATGAAGAATAATTAAATACGAGCATTTCCAACTTTGTTCTTATGGGAATCAACCCAGCTTAGTCATCACTGACGAAGTGAATTTTACTGGTTGCATCCTTTGATGACTTTGCTTATGCCTTTGCTTCGTTGCCTACTTCCTCCATCTTGATTATTTGCCTAAACTAGAATTTCATCATATTATAAATTACACCAGGAAGCATGTCAATTATGAGAACTATTACAAGTCATGTGGCGTATTGTGTACATTTAGACATATGTTAATATCAGAACTCTTGCAGGTTGGAACGAAAGACTGTGAAAAGAAAGAAAGTATTTGCAACTCTTAAGGTTTTGGGAACAGTAGTTGAGGAGCTTACGAAGGAGATTGCTCCTGAAGATGCAGAAAAATTGATATCTGAAGAGGTTTTGTTTTTATTTTTCATGAGATACTTGTTTACTGTTGTTGCAATTTTAAATTTCCTTTACCATCCAATGTTCCTTAAAGTTCTATCTTCAACCGTTATATCCATTATTAGTCAAAGTCTTGCATCTTAAGCTGATTATTTTTTGATCTTTGTCCTCTACAGATGAAACGGGTGATGGAAAAAGATGCAGCGATGACAGAGGATATAATTGCTTATAATATTATTCCATTGGATGCACCATCTATAGCAAATGTCATTGTCTCTTTCCCAGAGGTATATTGTTTTTTTTTTGTGGAAGAATATGTTTTCTTATTTAATTTCATATATTTTTTTAACTAAATGATTGTTATCTTAAGGTGAAAGCTGCAGTATCAGCTTTGAAGTACTTCAGCGGCCTGCCTGAGCTGCCTCATGATTTTTCTATTCCTGCTTCAAGAGATGCTGATATGCTCGACTTTTTGCAATATGTTTTTGGATTTCAGGTTTGTGTCTCAGAAGGTCTCATATCCTCAATTTTTATCACCTAGCAAAAATATTTGTAATCTTTTTCTGGTGCCAGATATGTTAAGTGTATTTGAATTGGCTTGGGAATGTATTAGTATGTCAAGCTATTGTTACCTTAAAGGGATTTGATGGACCGGGTCATATTGGGTCAGGTTGACTTCTCAATTATAAAACTTTTCAAGTTGGATTGGTTTGCATTCAATAGGACTAGATTGGTTTAGTTGCTATTGGATGATTACTTTACTATGAAAATTTGTCTCGGCATGATTGTACCTTAGTTGGGTTTGATTTATAAGTCTTGCCTTATAATTAGGGCTAGCTATAATTGTTTGAGTTGTTAATGAGGTTATAGAGATATGTCAATTCCAGGTTGATAGTTTTATTATAGGAATTCAGGATAACAGGCTTTTAGATCATGCATTTAATTTGTGCATAACTCAAGATCAGCTCAAGGCTGTGAATGTAGTACTTAACCAATCAATTGTGTCCAACCGTAATTGTTTTTGGCTAATAAACTGACACATTTTGTTCTCACATCAGATCCTTTAAAATTACTGGAGAGTACCAGTTCAGTCACCCAGTATTCGTGTATCAAGCTGCTGGAGGTGATTTGACAGGGTGGGTCATGTACTTCCTGGCCATGCCCAATCTCCTGCTGTTACACAATACATGGACACCAGATGATATCAACTGGAGCTCTCCAGTTCAAAAAGAAACTCAAAAGGATCCTAGCTCTTTCATTCTATACATAAGCAATTATTCCTGTACTTTACATGGACCTTATGCCTGTTATATTTTAGTTTTGTTGCCAGAATATGTGAGAGAGTATTCAAATTGGCTAGAAATGGCATTATTATGTCAAAGTCTTACCATAGTGTATAAAAGGGTAAGATTAGATACACAAAGTTGTGGCGATTCTTAAACCTAAAACCATTATATTAATTATCTAGATCTCATATGGTTAAAGTGGTTTACTAGTATGTAAAGATGGAATTTAGAATTTTTTGATATTTTAACAATTCACTAGCCTGCTAGCAAACCTATGTTAAAACAAATTTGCTAAACCTTCTTAAAATGTAAAACTATACTCCAAAATTCTCTCCATTCATGATTTCTTTCACTCTGTATTTTGTACCCTAATAATTCACATTTAACCAATTTTAGTCTGCTCGGAAATCAAACTATAGTTTGGGTTCTTTCTCCAAACGCAGGCATGAACAATGATTCCCTTTTCCGTCTAGTCTTGAAAAACGCTAGTCACTCCTTCATCTTCATCTTCTGTTTTCTTTTTCTCTTTTTTGTATGATCGGGGTAGAAGAGTCGTTACACTTTCTTGAAGTCCAACCCCTATAATTAACCTGAACTGTCTTCCACAATCCAGAAAAAAAGCCATAATTCCAGAACAACTTTTGGTGAGCGCAAGCAAAACGAATCGTGATTAATCGCTTGATTTCCTACTCTGTAATGTGTGACATTCGAGTGGACATCAGATTATTGACCAGTCTTGTAACATTGAAGAGAGAGAAATACTATCTCTTCATCCAGTCATTTTTGCTAGACCTATCTAGCATGAATTTTTAAGCATATATAGAAGCAGCTGGCTTATAGAACATTCAAATCTTACCTTTCCAAGACACTGGAAATTTTGATGACTAGTCTTGGAGGCCTTTTTTTTGGGCAACCAAAAGGACCATGACCATTGTTTCCTAGACACATTACGCAGAGGCCATGTGTCCAACTATCTAGGATAGTTGGACGTAGGAACCTTCAAAACATTGGATGTGTGACATGTCCATGGGTACAAATCTATTTGCATATATATGGGAATCTATGCTAGTGAATAATTTGTTAGACAATTTGCTTTGTAATTCAATAGAATTCATAAGGCCTTTGCCAAATGTTCTTGAAAGCTTCTAGATATAAGTGCCTAAAGTTCAGATACAGCTGTGATGATATCTTTGTTTATTCACATGATGTGTCAAAGAGTGTCATAAACTGTCTAGGTGCCCATGTGCCAGACACATCAAAGGTCCACATTTTGAAGTGTTCAGATAACACCGGCAATGACCATCCTAAGAATCTATCAACAATAATACTTTATAATATATTTTGACATGTGGATGTATAAGATACTATCTCAGTCAGTCTTTCCTTCGGAACTTTGAAGACTCATTCATAGTACTGAAAATTCTCCTGCCCACTCTACCCTTGAAGTGGGTGAAATTGAAATTCCAAACTAGGCATCAAGCACAACTCAACTTCCTTATCCGAGCTCAATCCACATTTGTCAACTCATGTGGAGCTTTTATGTTTGTTATATTAGCGTAAATCCACATAATAATTATTAATTTTTTTTTTTTGTTCAAAGGAGAGATTTATTTCAGAAGAGAAGGAAATCTTCTTTATGAGTCCACAATCTCGAAAAGCTCTATGTCAATCCTGAAGAGCCCCAAATTATTTAGTGTTTTTTGCATATTAGTCCCTGAAATCTTTTATCATTGTATATAAACCTGTCTTTTTCATATTTATATAAAACTCCTTGTAAAGTTCTTCATTTGTATAAAATGGTCCTTCTGCTAGTTTTTATTGATTGAATCCTATTTAAGGTTAACTAGGATTGCAAAAGTACAAAAATGCCCTTGGATTAACAGCAAATGAGGCTTGGGACTTGATGTCTTCCTGCACACTTCGCCCTCTTCTCGCTCAGGGCTTGGCTGTTATGGAACGGTGGAGGGGCATGAGTTATGAGGTTGCTGAAGTGTGAGGTTTAAAGGGTAAAAATATCCAGAAGATATGAAATTAATACTGTTAGGAGAGCTCAAGTGGAATATTCTCTTATCATTTGATTAACTTAATCTGAAGGATGTATAAGCAATTAGTTGCAAGATTTCGGGGATTAAAATACAAATAAAGAGAGGTCAAGAGTTAATATGTAAATGCAGAATATATCAGAGACTAATCTGCAAAAATCCAATTATTTAATACCAGCGAAGACTAAGAAAGCATCAATCAGTTCACCTTCTCACATGTTATGGATTTCTGGGGGACCATAATCAGCTTATCATCCATGAACTCTAGGTCAGTGTTTTATTTCTGTTTAGTCTTTAGTCTTTACATCAAAAAATGTCCTGAATTGCTTAGAACGAAATAAATAATCAGAAAGAAGGGATTGGTTTTGGAAGTGTTGGTAGATAGCTGAGCATGCATGAGCACACTACTCTTGCCATAAAACTTACTATATTTCGTACAATCTGATTTTAGCGGCTCCTTTTATTTAAACTCTCACAGAACTTGATTGTCTTCTCCTCAACTAGTTCTGCTCTGTACACACTTTTTTTCATTGATATACTTAGTTCTAGACCTTTTTTGTGTCAATGTGAGATTTTCGCTTTATTCTGACCACTTGCTTATTGATTAAATGTGAATGCTAGAATCCAGTTCACTATTGCTCGAGAAGGCCTCTTTCCTTAATTATGACATTTTCCTTTGTAAATCATTTTTATATAGTTTTTAGCTGTTGTAAGTGCCCTTTTCTCTCTGTAAGCTGTTGCTTCGAAAGGTGATATAACTTTTTATATTTTCTCCACCGGGTGCAGAAGGGCAATGTCTGTAACCAGCGTGAACATATAGTTCATCTTCTTGCTAATGAGCAATCTCGACTTGGCAGAATTTTGGGCAGTGAGCCGGTTTGTATTCTTTAATTGGCCTTTTCTTCTTTTGTGCACATCTGTATTCACATGGAAGCTCATTCATGTCTCTATGTTTTGTTTTTTTTTTCCCTAATACTATGAATTCAACAAGCAACTATTGTTAAGCAACTATGAAGTGGTGAACTGATGAATTCTGTACACTGGTTTTTCTGTCATTGTATATGCTATAGAGATTTAAGCTACTCTTGGTCCAACAATGTTGCTTCCTGCAAGCTCTATTTGCTCTGAATTCACTGCTTGCTTTTGCAGATAAATGCACTTTACAAGTGAATTTTCATAAATTGATTTCTTTTTCGTTCTTTTTTTCATTCTCACTGATAGTAAGACGTACAAGTAACTCTGTGAAAGCGTGCCTCCATCCTCTTCTAGTGAATGAGAAAGTTTCCAGTTTTCTATGCATTTAAACTTTTTGATGATTTTTCTGTTTGTCATGCTTGCTAGTTATATCATTTGTTGATGGCATAGTGGATTCTCTTTTATGTTACATGCTTCGTACATGGTTTAGGATTGTTATTTTCTATAAATATCACCACAAACATGCTTGGAGAATTTTGAATAGTAAGCACTTTTGAACCTAAATGTACAACAAATGAAGCAACATGAGTAGGAAACATGGAATAAAAAGGGGAACATATTGTGGAACTATTATGAAGGTGTTTCTACTTCTATTTATTTCTTGATTTCTTTTGTTCAGTTTAAAAGCTTCTATGCAGAAGAGTTGGAAAGTTTATTTGGAAGTTTGCTGGTATCATGGGATTGGTTTTCTTAGATTTTTCAATTTCCACTTGATGGTCGGATGTGATCATCTATATAACATAAAACCATCCATAAGAGCTCCCATATGCCAAGTACTTACTCTTCTGATTGCTCATCTCCGAAAATTGAATTATGTTGAGAAATGCCGACTCTAATTGCTTTGTTTGGAGTACATTATGAAGTTTCAATTGATTTACTTTCAATTCTCTGTATTTCTTGAAATTTTTGTGCTTCATCCTAGGGATATTTCTCTAGTGGATTCTGGAGACTGATTTTAGGAAAAATTAGTGTTTGAGTCCTACATTAGGAAATCTTGGAACTTATAAGAACTGTGATTTGAAGACAAAGTTTAAAGCTCATTAGGATTGTAATTTGAAGTTCCACATTTGGATTTTGCTGTTTTAAGAAATTCTTTTTGCTCGGAAAGTGTAGGGGAAAAGGTCTGTACAAGCCCTAGTTGATTTAGGATTCATATTTACTAAAATTAGCTAATCATTTTTCATTTTATCACGCTTTCCACGTCTGTGAAGGATTTTTCTTATAGTAAACTTGCAATGTTTGTGAATATATATATATATATATATATATATATATATATATATATATATATATATATATATATATATATATATATATATATATATATATATATATATATATATATATATATATATTTGGAAACATACTTATACTCAATTTTGGAGAAAGTTGGAGACTTAGGCCTTTTTTTTCTGGTAGATGTAAAGCAAATTTTAATGTAGGCTTAGCTATCCTAGGTTAAGTCTAAAATTCATTTTGATTTTTATGTACTAAATTGTCATCAATCAAAAATTAAAAGAAAGCTTTAGAGGACAAAGGCTTAAACATCAGCAAAATGTAAAAAAGAATATGCGAAATGAAATTTTAATGAAAGTAGAGATGAGGATGAGGTCCCATTTAAGGTTGTTGTGCAGTAGATACCATCAAGTGATTGTTTTTGGTAGAGAATGTTAAGATGAATTTTTATAAGGTTAGAAAGGATAAATTGAGAGATGAGTATATATTAAATGAGTTACTAGATTGCACAATCTAAGGACCATGATTTTCACTATGGAACTATACCAGTCTGTACCGTGTGTACCGACTCGTACCTCCGGGGAGCCAATACTCGGTACGAGTGTCTGTGCTGAGAATCAGTTGTACTGATATGGTATGAGTTGGGTTCCGATGTAAGTACTGAAACCTGTACTGGAAATCTCGTTAAAGTAATAGAGAAAAAAATAAAATGATACAGGCAGGTACAATGACGATTTAAGGGAGCTCCTGTGAGAGGATAAGCTCTAATTTTTGTATAAGGATGTAGGAGGGAACATGGATGCAGATCGTGAGAAAGGATACCATGAAACTCGAGTTATGTGTGAGATGGCGCTAAAAGGAAATTGTTGACAAATGGGGGCTGATAAATCTGACAAAAAGTAGATGGGATAAGGCAGATGATTTGTCATAATTATAGAAACACATATATTTATTATATTTTTATGTATGTATACATGCCATATAAGTACACAAGTATGTAGTATTAAAGTATTTGTTTTTTCAAATTCTTCTTATGAATGATGCATCGATGCTAAAAAGGAGTGCAATATATCAGACTGCACAATAAAGAAAATTTAGATCGTAATAAATTACTAAATAGTACACCTAAAGTTTAAACAAATGACTACAAAAGGTGGTTTCTTTGAAACCCTGAACCTGAGTTCTGGCCTTCAGCTAGATTGATGACCAAGGGGAGTTCAGTAATCGTGAGGTTAGACTCTGATCATATATGAGGTATAGTTATTTTATATTTATTTGTCGGTTTAGTTTAAAGTATAGTGTATCTTGAAAATGTCTTTAGTTGTTTATATTCATATATTTTGTTAAGGTATGCTATATTCATTTGGAGGAGCACACAAATCTGTTCATATAAATGAAATAGTTAATTTGAAGAACAATTGAGTGACTTCTTACTAATTTTTTCGCCTCGGCTATCACCTAGTCACCTTTGTGACCACCTTGGCAGTGGGGCAACTCCATTGCTTGGAGTTGCCTAGGCTATTTGGAAACTATGTGCTAAAGTGGAAATACAAAAGTGCAGGTGTGTGAGCTAGCATGAAACCAAAAGAAATGCTCAACTAAGTTACCTGATTGATAGAAGTACTAGAAGGAAAGAAGGCCAGAATTCTAAACAAAAGGAGCTCTTCAGGTCTTGGGAACATAGAAAGATCTATGTTAAAATTCAAAAAGTGGCAAAGTGCATTGAGTGACTGGTAGATAAAATAGAGATAAAATGGATCTAATGAAATACCTTTTGTCTGACCTTTGAGCTTATATGTATAGATGAAAATGGCATATCCAACCTAAATGCTTGCATTCACCAAATTCCAATCATCTGTAGGTTGTCTATGCATGTTCTATGAGCATAGAGTAATGCATTTCTTCTCCAATTGCCATATTTTTTTGTCTGTCATCTTTCTCGTATCTTGATTTCAATGACCATATGTCAAGTTCTTGATATCCTGTTGTAGTAACTACCATTCAACTGTACCATTTGATATGGCCTATTCTTCTCTATCACTGTTGACTGGTTGCCCTGTATCTTTACTAGGTTATGTCAGCCCTTACATTTGTCTAGGTGCCTTAACCCAGAACTTGTGGCTATTTATGATTGCTCTGTATATAAGATCGAACTACAATATTAATGAGTTTATATCAGTCTTACTCAGACTGGAATATGAGATGACATTTTCGGCCATTCAAATACCTCCTTATCTAAGCCATACATTTAAAAATATATATGGAATTGAAGTGTGAAGTTATACTGCTAAGGATTGCATTAATCGCCACATTGAGTTAGATGTTGCAAGTAAAAGCTGATGTAACCTTTAAGAAGTTCTAATGCATGCTGTTGTAGAACTTAGTTAACTCTTGATTGTTTTGAACACTGTAACCAAGGTTCGCCATCTTGGTACCGAATTCCGTACCGATACCATCCTATTACAGTGTCGGTATGAGATGGTGATGCATACCGAGTGTCGGTATGGTACAAGACTGTGTATCGGTTCGGTACCGTACACTGTAGCGTACGATACCGACTGATATGGCAAATGTTGGCTATAACCTTCTTTTGTTGTAATAGTTGGGTCAGATGGAATATGAAAGAGCAGGAGATGTGAAACAATTGTTAGAAGATGAATGACCAACTGGTAGGTGGATATGGTTTTGGGGCTAGGAGTTGGTCAATGTGCCCGTCATTGGTCTAGAAATTTCGTAAGGGCATCTTAGAGAGAATCAAGCATTTCTTGGATTTTGGATGATCATGCACTAGTTTTGTTAATTTGTAAGGGCCAGCAAGATGTAGTATGAAATGAATAGTATGAACCAAACTTCCAATTTTTTTGAAATATTGGCTTTGATGTTCCCAAATAGATGAGGAACACTAGTTGGCTTTGATTTATTTGATATGCTCAAATTGGATATCAATGCTTGAACAAGATTCCATACTATATTTGCCATACAATTTGAGTGAAGGAAAATTGGTTGGATAAGCAAATACCAAGGTCTGCAAAACTAGTACTTGGAACCAGACATGTACATTATTGGTTAGGAACGGCATGGTTGGTATGATATGGCATGGTTGGTATGGTACAATACGCTGTATCAACAAAGACTCCCAACACTCTTTTTTCCAAGCCGTGGTACCGCTCGAAGCTGAGAGGTGTGGGGCGACTCCACTTGGTTTAGACTGGTAGGAACCGGTTCGACTCATATACTGAACCAAACTTAGGAACCGTTCTAGTTTTGCACCTGTATGGTGCATTAGACTGGGTACGGGCAATTTGGGATAGTTCGGCATACCATGAGATATATAATCAGAAAATGAGTATTCTTTTGGAATGCTTCAATGCTCTCTTCTTGCTGATTTTATCTGGTCTATGTAGTTTTGACTTGCTTGGTTTGTTTGTGAAACTCAGGCTGTTTCTCTAGGTTCATATTGATAACTCTACATGCTTAGTGTATTATAATGCTATGTTCTTAGTGTATTTTTTTATGTACTATTTCCCTGAGTTGACGAAAATTTAAAAACACTAGTTATTTTATGCTTTAATTATGACTCTTTTTTTTTATTTCTAAGCAGAAAATAGATGAAGGTGCTGTTCATGTTGTATTTTTGAAGTCTCTCGAGAACTATATAAAGTGGTGCAACTATCTTCCTCTCCACCCAGTTTGGAGCAAGTATGGATTTTCTTTTGTTTTTTGTATGTATATGCATTTTCTTTAGTTTTGCTTGTTTTGCTTGTGAATTTCCTGTCACCTAAGAACTCACATTGTATTGGGCACAGTGCGGAATCAGCAAGCAAAGAAAAGAAGTTGTTGTTTGTTTGTCTATACTATCTGATATGGGGAGAGGCTGCGAATGTTAGATTTCTTCCTGAATGCTTATGTTACATATTTCATCATGTAAGTTGCCGGGATAAAATTTATTCTACTTTTATATATACGTGGTTTCAGTGCTTGAGAAGGGAGATGAATTATTTTAATTATTTTTTTTTCTGTAATAATTTTTAAGATTTATATGTTCTAATTGAGATAAGATAGACCTTGTATATATTTTTTGAATGTCATCAATGGGAATGCCACCTTCTAGGTTCAAAACTAAGGAGAGGGGTGCCAACTGGCATTCTCAAGTTTTCTTGGTTATAGGAGATTCTCATAGTAGGACTGTCAGTGTATATGTGGTCAGTGACAACTTCGATTCATTTTGTTTCCTTCCATACAAAAATTTTGTTGCATTTTCATTAGATTTTGTTGGTGAGGTTGCTACAGCATCCAAGTTTATTTTTTTCCCTTTCCTTTTTCTTTTCTGGTTTAGCTTCACTGATCCAATTTACTTTGTTCAGCACATTTGCGCTGATTAAGTTCTTCTGCTTATTATGTGCATCCAAGTGAATTGTTTAAATAACATTTGTACTCTATACTGCTACTCGCTTAGATTCCCCCCCCCCCCCCCCCCCCCCCCCCTAATATTAGTTGCTTAATATTTGCTTATTGTCATTCAATATTTTTCCAGATGGCAAGAGAGTTAGAGGAAATATTGCGTCAACAGGTTGTGCAATCAGCCAAAAGCTGTGTTTCTCCTAATGGAGTATCATTTCTCGATCAAGTTATTTCTCCTCTATATGAAGCTATAGCATCTGTAAGTATCTCTGTTCAGGATAACTATTTTTTTTGTTTGCTTGTGAAGTTATGGACTGTCTGTAGCTCTATTATATATGTACACAAACCTGGAGCATTCATATATTGTATATATGAGAGACTATTGCATATTATTTTTGTTTTCTTTGGATTAATCCAGCACACGCAATATACACAGTCAATGTATCACATTTTTTTTGGAAAATTTCTCTTGAAACCAATATTATTCTTAATTTTGAGTAAAAACTTCTCAAAACATAAAGAAACGAAGAAAGGACAAAAACATGGTGCATATTTCTGCTATATAAATCAGAAAATTAGGCTTTCATAATTCAATTTTTGCTAGATATCTGAAACTGAAGCGGTTTCATATCAATTACATAGCTCTGCTTTCAATTTATGGTCTCATCCTTCAATCTTTTGAGAGAGCATATAAATAAATTGGCCGTAGGCCTGTAGCATTAGATGCGGCAGTTAAATATTTTGGAGATAGAGTAATTTTGCTGCAAGCAAATTCTAACCTTCAGATTCTCAAGCTAATTTTGTTTTCAGTAATTTAATTCTCTCGCATGACTTAGTAAAGGTTGTCTTCAGTGGGTCAAAAGTGGCTGTGCCTACATTAAAATCAGAGAGAAATAAGTCTACTTCTTTTGAATTCCTGGTTTTATTGGTAGAAGATGTCCGAAGTCCCTCTAATGCTGCTCTACCTAGGTTTGAAGAACCCTCTAACCCTCTTTATTCTGACTCCACAGTTTCCCTTGTTAAAGTTCCTGCTAATATTACTTAGCTGAACCCAAACTTAGTCCAGTAAGAGATATACCTTTTTTTATTTTGTTATGTTATTTGTAAAGTTGTCTAAGTTATGGGGGATGCAGGCTTAGTCTATGCATTTGGAATCCATTAACTTTAATTTCTTTGATCTAGTGAATCTGTGATTGATGTGGCCACGTATTTTTGGAGGCTGCTCGGGACTTTTTGACAGCAGACTTGATTCAGATATGAGTTTCTTTGAATTTATTTGCTTTTTTCACTCTTTTATGGGATAAGCAGCAGAATAAGCTTGCCCATATGCAGCTTAACAATAAAATTTGATGCCTAAAATAAATGTAAAAAGTTTACTCTGGCAGCTTAATTGCGACATGTGGCAGGGAAAAATGTTCCGTATAATGCTGTTAGAAAACAATGAGAACCAATTGACAGAAAATGGAGGAGCAAGAAAAACTAGAGGAAGAATGGGAAGAGGAGAAGAAAATAGGCCTGGGGCCTATTATTGTGCTAAAGTTTCTTATGTAATTTCAAATCCTACGCAAAAAGGTGGCTTTGTCCAAGGAAGAGCCGGCCACTTTCTGTGTATTACAACAGAAAAATATATCAATTGAAAGCAAGTATTGCCACCTACTGTTGGGCATGTATAAGCCCCCAAAATCACTTATAAAATATCTGATTCCTAACTGGAAATATAATAATTAATAGAATGGGAAAAGCATAGGGACACTCCTTTAAGTTTGGGCGAGGAACACTTTGATCCCAAATTTTTAAAAAGTTTCAATTAGATATCATAACTTATTTTTTCGTTGCAATGTCGCTCATGTGATGGCCATGTGACAACAAAACAGGGCTACAATTCTATAAATGCCCTTCCCACTAAATTAGTTGGGCTTTCTAGTTTTGGCAGGAAGTGAAGGAGAGGGGAAGGAGGTCATATGGCACTTACGCGACTCTCTTCTTCCTTCCCACTTTGTTGGAAGGAGATCACGTGGCACTCATGTGACTCTCTTCTTCCTTCCCAATTTCTTTATTTATCTCAATTTACAAATCATTTTTTGTACAAGTACCTTGGACTGGGATTACTCTAACATATCAGCTGTTTTCTTATGCTTTTGGTGAGATCGTTGTTAAGAGATAAAATAATCCTTGACCTCTTCCTTCTGCCCCTTTGCCTACACTAGGCTTAACAGAGGTCTCCTAAGTCTGTTCCTGAATATCGGCCTCCCTTTTCCCTCAACAGTCATGCCCCTGACTCGATGGTCCTATGGAACTGATGTCGGAGCTCCGCCACTGGTGTTGAAGCTTAAACCAACATCGAGCCTTCTCCCATCCCCTGCTTTGAAGTCCCGTCTTCGTTTTATTTCTTTTTGCCGGCCGCCCACCATCGCATGTCGCTGCCATTGACCACCGGTCCTCCAACGGCCACCTGCTGCCACCTGTCGCACCATGGTTCTCGGGAACCCTCCTTTCTTCCATTCCCTCTCCCTCTTCTTCCCTTGACTAAGCCGCACGAAGAGCCCCTTCCTTTTCTCTCTGATTTCTCTCAATTCCTCTCTTCTTCTCCCTTTCCTTCTACCATTTTCTCTCTCTTGTGACCGTCTCCGTCCGCCAGAGTTGCAAACTCTCCGACTCCTCTCCGCCCTCCCACAAATCCTCACCTCCTATCCTTCTCAAAAAAAATCATAGCCGAAACAGTTTCCTTCCATCAGTAATCTCCATGGAAGATGGGGATTTTTGTCGTTTTTAATATTCTGTCAATAGTGTTAGGGCACAATAGACGGCTGGGCTATTATTGCAACCCAAAAAAATCTTATGGTGTCTAATTGAAAAAAATTAAAAATTTGGGGTCAAAGTGTTCCTCGTCTAAATTTGAAGGGATGTCTCTCTAATTACCCTAAAGGATTTTGGTTCCATCTTCTTAGGGCGCAGCAGAACGGCTGATATAACCTCTTTGGACTGGCCTTTCTTTCAGCATCAAGGATCAGCCTGAGGGGAGTATTTGGCTGCATCATTGCTATCACCTGTATGGACCAGTGATGTCCTGTTTTGAAACATTGAATGGTTCACCGAAAATATAATTGGAACTTTCAGCAAGTTCAACATATCTTCGCATACTGGACAGAAGTTACTGTTTGCTCTCACTTTTTTTCAGTTTTAAGGACTTGAAGTAGTCTCTATATGTGGCTACCATAACTTGTAACAATTTTCTTTGTATATTTGTTGTCATCTACTTTATCTGTTTCAGTAATCCAATATTGGATCAACTTTTGATAATGCAGGAAGCTGCAAATAATGACAATGGGCGAGCACCGCATTCGGCTTGGAGAAACTATGATGATTTCAATGAGTTCTTCTGGTAAGTTAAAAGGATAAACTCTTCAGTTTTGAAATGATTTTTCTTTTTATCTCAAAAAAGGATTTCCCTTTTTCCTATGGTTTGTCATGATTAATCTTCCCCTTCACAGGTCTCTTAACTGCTTTCAACTTAGCTGGCCTTGGCGACTTAATTCACCATTTTTTTCCAAGTCCAATAAAAAGACCAAGGTTGGTGGCTGTTGTAGTTTATCTGGCATTGTTGTATATTTGTGGTTCATACCACTTTTTCATTTGATTCTTGATCAGTGTATCTCCAATTATTTTTTTTCCATTCTCTTAATGCTAAAGTTTTTTTATTTACCAAGACTTCGCTGCCTTTTCTTGGAGAAAATGTGAGATTTTCTTGACCTAAGAAAATGTGACATATTTGTAAATACTTCAGTGGAAACCTTCATGGGTGTTCTTTTGCAGCAAGTACCTTAAAAAAGAATAAAGACAGGTAAATACATGATGATGATGTTGATGACGGGAAGCTTGGTAGGACTTAAGTGGTAGCTAAATTTGTTAATATATATTTTTTAAGAGTAAACATCTATGGAAGTTATGGCTAACAGTTTATAGGTTTTAAATAAACAAGTATGTGTGTAATATATATATGTATTTGTTGTCTATATATGTATGCACATGCAAGGTAAGAGCCAAAATTGCTGGCTAGGGTTGCCAAAAACCAGAAAGCAGTATCTTAAAGATTATAAAGCTCACCCATAAAATAATAATAAAGTTGAAAGTTAAAGAATACATAAGTGCATAAGATTTCATTATGGTTTTCTGGATATTCTTTAACATGGTTGAAGTTGAAGGCGAGTGTAATAGTTTCAAATGAATAATAAGGTGGATATTTGGATCAGAAATTAAGAACTAAATGACCAATACTAATTTATATAATAAGATCCAAAAAATTCAATGCAACATGTTTACATAAATATTTTTTGGAGGTAGACTTACTTTACTTTGAATATCATTTTTTAACTCAAAATTAATCTACTGGTGTAATAAAACATGATTCTTATGATGAGATTGCAAAAGTCTACAATGTCGATAATGTTGTAGAAGAAAAAGTAATAATTGCTGATTTAATCCCATTCTTTTTCATCAAAAAAATTGCAGCCAAAAAATGCTTCCCAGAAACAAAACAAATGGGTATGGAGCAAATTTTTTCTTTCAAAGAGAAGATTAGAGGCGGGCATATAAGCAAAGAACTTAGGGCAAACTGGTTCGATTTTGATGGTTCTTTGAAAAATGTTTTTATATTTATTCATAGCAAGAATGAGATTTTGTGCTGTCTGTTAGTTTCATGTTTTCTTTGGAAAGAATATATATTGCCCCAAAGAGGATTCTAAAGAGGCATTGTTATGAACCTGTTATGGAAAGTTGTTTGGATTTTGAAGATTTGCAGTTGGGGACTGTGGTATTTAGGGATCAAAACTAAAATTGCCTCAGGGATATTTTAAGTTTTTTTTTTCTTTTTTTGGGGGGGGGGTGTGCGTGTGGAAGGGGGAGGGTGGGGAAAGTATGGACAAGGGCTATGGCAATGTTCGTTGAATCAGTAGTGGAGGGGGTACCGGTCGACAACCGGTTCGTAGTGCCATTCTAGGGCGTACCGACACAGGGAGAGTTGGAGGGGGAGGGGGAGAGGGAGGAGAGAGAGAGAGGAAGAGAGAGAGAGAGTCGGAGAGGGAGAGGAAGGGAGGGAGAGGGAGGGAGAGGGAGAGGGGGAGGGAGAGAGAGGCCAAGAGAGAGGTTGAGAGAAAGAGGGCTCGAAGGATCCCTTGTCATCGTCGGAGGGATGGAATTGTAGACCCTATGGCATTAGGGCCAAGAGAGAGCGGGATGAGGCGTACCTATGATGCCGGGGAGGGAGAGAGGATGAGCGTCGAGTCTCAATGAGGTGACGAGATGTCGCGAGTGCTAGTGGGAACTATTCCACGATCACGAGTGGTGTGGGAGGAGGGGTCTAGCATCATGAGTTGAAAGGGGCGAGGGAGGTTTTTAGCGAGCCAGGGTGGTGGGTGGCTTAGTTGAATAGAGGCCCGGGGGGGGGGGGGGGTTGTTGTGCGATTGTTTATTCAAACCAAGCATAGCTGGAGGGTTTTTAATCAATTAGAGCTAGTTCAGCCAATTTTCTGAGTCGACTGGGAGAACTATTCTGGTTCCCGTCGGTTTGGCTCTATATGCCCCGAATCAGGTGGTTTGGGGCGGTATAGTAAACCATGGGCTTTGGCATGAAAAATAAAAGTAATTTTGCAAGCATCCTCTCCTGCATATTTATATATATGGGTGGAGATATATTGCTCCAGCCAGACCAAGTTTATTAGTTTCTCTATTGGAAAATGACAAATTGATGTTCCGTTGTACTATAGATTTTCTCACATGGGGTATTTATGTCATTTGACATGCAATTGATGAACCTTTTCCTTTGTCATTTCTGATGCATTAGCAAAAGATAGGAATACCTCTGTGCAAGTCAACCTACAAAGTGCAGTACATGTGGGGTGATAGGACCATGTTGTAATCCTCATCCCAGGGCAATATTTCTATGTTATTTATATTTAGTTTTATAACTACCAACTAAATTCATTAATGACATTGAAACTGTGAGATCGTTGGATGTTTTCCACAAAATTTAAGTATCATATGGATTACAGAGTTATATATTAGGGATATAAGTTCAACAGAACCATATTGGATAAAATAAATATGCTCATTTTTTTGTTGTTAGTTTGAATTAATAGTTTATTCAACAATGATTTGAATATTTTTTGGTATATTGCTTAATGAATGCATGTGAAACCTTTTAATTTCTTGGTGGATCTCTAATTTGAATGTGGTTTGTGCGGCCTATTCTATAGGAGGGAAGAACATGACAGCTTTTTATATTCCTTCGATCCTAGTTGTTTATTCAATAATGTTTTTGTAGAACTACAAAATTCATACAAGCGATTGAAGAAAAGTATTAAGATTACATTATTTAAGTTTTTGTGGTCTGATTTTTGATCTAATTAAGCAATTTTGACAAATATAATCAATTATTTTAGTATCATCCTCTCCCTTTGTAGTTCTTTTGTCTAAAAATAATCTGTTAAATCTTGTTAAACTTCTAAGATAACAGCTTGAAGTGGGGATACAAAGTTATGTTTTATCCTTTCCCTTTTGCAAAATAATGCTGCACATATATCTCATTCAAAAATAACCATTATGAAATTGGGCCTTTATTTTTCTAGCTACACTAATCCATTTATTGTAGTTCCAGGAAAAATTAGGAGTCCTTGGAGGATTAGTTTGGGTTTGATTATAATCATTCATCTAGTTGTTTATTGTCCTTTTTTGTGTCCGCCCTCTCCCCCCCCCCCCCTCTCCTCTTTTCTTTTGTTTTTTATGGCATAAATCTTCTGTTGATGTATCTATATCTTTTTAGCATCAGTTATAGTGGATATGCTCCTCAGAACTTTCAGAATTTCCTTTTGCATGATCTTATAGCCTCGTGGTGACCCTCCCATAGTTCCGTGGTGACCATCCTATACTGATTGCCCGTATAGCTCGAGGCTAGTTGGGTGAGATCTTGACTATTCTACAGGGCTGGGAGCGGTCCAAATTTTATTTGACCGGATCCAGTTCCGTATCCAACTTTAGCTTGATATCAGTGTCCATTTGTATATTCAACTAGATTCCATCAAGGATTCAAGTACAAACCTTTTAGTATGCACAGATCCTTTGGTTATATCCCACTGAAATCCGATTGTGGCAAGTAGTGTATCAAAGCCCCCTCTTCTGCTTGGTTACTATTACTAGTATTGTTGGTGCCGGTATTTGAATTCGTAACTAGGATTTAGCCATATAGGTCCTGAAGAATGGGAAATTATCATTGTTACTGTATCATTCTAACAAGTTGGCACCCTGGGACACTAGTGGGACGCTAGTGGGAAACGACCCTTTGATGGTCCGGGATGCCCCGACCTTCTCGGTCTGTCATGATCATCCCAATTGTGTCTCGACACTTGAGATGGATCGAGTCGGTCAGTATAGATCAAAATGGATCAAAACATTGGTTTTTTAATTTTTTCCATTTTGTGCTTGTGCTGAACTCATTGCTAGATTATGGGAACCTTATTGATTTGCTATAAATTTTTTTTAACTAGTCTCGTACTCTATGATGTTAAATTCTATTGTCAAGGTCTGGTTGTCCCTCCCTCTTTCTCCTTCCCCCTCATTCTCTCTCTTGGAGACTTAGAATTGACTTCAAGTTTCTCAATATAATTGTTCATCATTTATTTAATCTCTAGATTTTATTTTCTCGTTCTTTTTTTTTGATCTTCAAGAGAACTTGTATTTGTTACCACTATATCGTTCAAGCAACAATAAGAATGTCTTTGAATTGATGCCTGATTTCAGAATGGTGTGTAATCAATTGAGATTGCGATCGATTTTTACTCTTATTTTTGAAGTTTTTATGATCAATGTGCAACTAATTACTTCTTTGCTGTTCCTCTTGTTTCCATCTTAAAATGGTGGAAGGCAATAAGAAGCATGGCAAAATGGCTTTGTGAGTGATACTTGAGCAAATTGCTGGGTATGGAAGTCGTTTGAAGCTGATTCAAGGCAAATCGACCTTGATCTGCACTCAAACCTGTTTGTTCCTAGTTGGTTCAGGCTAAGAGGCATACCGAACGATACCGTTGTGTACTGACCATAACGTACCGGGATCGAACCGGTACACAGTATGGGGGTGTACCAACACTATAATAGAATGGTATTGGTATGAGGTTGGGTACCGGAATGGCGAACCTTGGTTCAAATGGTTCAAATGTGGGTCAAGCAGTTCTTGCCTGCACTAGCCCTACTTGTACTGAGTTAGGCTCAGTTTCATGTAGATCAAGGGCTATATATTGAGCTCAGCAGTTCTTTAGTCCTTACTGTTTAGGAGCAAGGATCCTGTCTCCTTTTAAATGTCTCCACTCTAGATGAGAAGCCAAGGAAAAACCATTTGCGTTATTTAGATACTGGAATTTCAATATACCAAGAAATAATCTTCTAAACAATGGTGGGATTGGAGCTGTCCATCCTCCATCTTACATGCATGTGTGACATCTTTTTTATTCTCAAATATTCATTTCTTTCATGTGAATCACACATGCTCAATGCTAGTTCATTAAAAAAAGCAACTGGTGTTTCAAGAAATCTATAAAATGAACTGATAAGTTAGCATAACAGGAAGAATGATGGCACTATGCAAAGCATTTATAAGGCCTATACGTAATTCAACTCTGTTTTAGCAGTTGGATGTTAGTTTTTAAATCCTTTTTTTACTGGAGTAAAATATTAATGAAGTTTTGTTAACTGAAGACAAACCAGCTGATTAAGAGTTGTGCTCTCAACGAAATGTTCTTGGCGACGCAATGTATCATTCATAGAATGGCTTTTTGTTGTGTTAACAAGTCTCTTGTCATGTAATTGGGGCACTTCAGATGTATTGAAGTGTTTGAAGTTCACAGAACTTGAAATGTGTATCTTCAAAATTTAAATGTCTCCTGTGTCGATTTACCAACTACTGGATATCCTTGGACTAACAAACTAGTCAGGGCTATGCAGACAAGCAGAAATGATACACTATTATTTTTTACCATCGTTACAAGTAAATCCTCATTAAATTAATAGCCTGCTAAATTTTGCTACATTTTTATTGTTGGGATGCCTTATAATAGTATGGATGACAATAGAGTACGACTAAAACCTCTAATAAGCTGTTCGTGGAATTCTATGTGAGATCATTGACCTTGCTTGTTGCCATTTAGATTCTCTCGCATTTTACTGTGTAGGATGTACTAGACAGCAGTTTTTCTGTTGGTGCTTTATATGATAATCTTTTCTATGTTTATTGGTTTATATATGTTGTTGCTGCTTGCTATGCAGAATTTGTCATCTGTTGGTAGAAGTAACCATTATGGTAAAACATCTTTCGTGGAGCACCGAACTTTTCTTCACCTTTACCATAGTTTTCATCGCCTGTGGATGTTTCTTTTTATGATGTTCCAGGTCAGTAATGATTAATGGTTGCAGTATTCTTCTTATTTCATTTTTTTCTTTGGAAGTTGCATGAGCCAACCACCTTCATTTTCTATTAGGATAGAAGTTCAGTAATGCGTAGAAAACAATTAGATGTGCATAGTTCTCCTTCATAATCTTCTTGACACTTACAAAGTTCTATATTTTCAATTGATCACCAAGGTTTTCTTTGTGAATATATAATAATGAACATGAGTTAGTATTGCATCTTGATCAACTTAATCTGATTCTGAAGTTAAGAATAACAATAGAACTGGTTTAGGTTATGCTGCTTTTGTTTGTTCTATACTTGAAACTATGTAACTCGTGTCTTCTTAGCTGCAAAACAGAAAGGTAAAAAAGGAAAAGGACAAACGTGAGAATGCCCCTACCCAGAATGAATCTGGACTTGTGAATTCTAGTGGTGGACTTGTTTGTTGGGACCATTTTTATCTAAACCTAAACTAAACTGCCAATGCAAGTAACACATGCGCAAGCTTGCCTCTGATTCTGTTTCTGGAACATGTTCAAACTTCAAAATTGATTACTGCCACAATGTATTGGGGTGACAGAAAGAGTTAAGCAGCAAGCTACAAAACCAGTAAATAAGATCGGATATATTTGTGTTAGCCTGTTAGGTTGGCAGCATTAGGTTAAACTAATCCTGGCCTGGTCCCGCTCAACTAAACTATAAAGGCACTGCAAAACCATTCTGCTGGATCTGAATTGGCTGTGTACAAACTCTAGATCCATTTCCTGTTTTCTGAATGATGCTTGATTCCAGTCAGACATTTGCAGTCCTCATTTAAACAATTTCTGTGCCTACCATATGTTTCAGGATTGTACATTGTTTAACAATGTCATGGACATTCTACTTTTGCTAGTTAAGAAAATGCGTTCTAGACATAATGGCTCCATAATCGTGTTAATGATATTCTTCGATAGATTTATAGATCTATTGATCTTTCATTGCTGACTGATGTGGTTTCCATGATAACAAATGTAATTGATAATGGAACCTCTTTGCCATGACATGTTAAATAATAAGATTTACCTTTGACATTATTTTGGATTCTTGTGATTCTTTTTCATGATAGCTGCTTTTATAATCAAATAATATATGTTTTGCTATTATTGTTACCAAGCTACTTATAATACCTAATGACCATTATATGTGCTATGTATTCTCTCGATAATGCTTTTGTGCTGTATGATTTGCTGATCTTCTTTGATATCACTTCTTTGTAAATTAATGCAAGTATAACATATTTTTCTGATTGATTTAGTTCTTAATTACTTTTCCTTTCCATGATTGCGCTTTCTTGTTTTAGGCACAATTTGCTGCATGCTCTACAGGTTATTTAACACATATGCTACTTATGTATGATTTATAAAATAGATTATTTATCCTGTTTCCAGGGATTGACTATTGTTGCCTTCAAAGGTGGTCATCTGAATTTGGAAACCATCAAACTGGTTCTTAGTCTGGGCCCCACATATGTTGTAATGAAATTTTTTCAGAGTAAGTTTTTTTCATAAGATCAGCAATTAGCACCTTGCCCAAATGATGAGTGCTATATGATAAATATCAACCAAAGTACTTGGAAACTACAGAAAGTTATGTCGTTTATTCTAGGTCTGTTTATTTTGTGACATAGGTGTACTGGACATTCTAATGATGTATGGTGCTTATTCAACATCTCGCCGTTCAGCTGTTGCCCGAATATTTTGTCGCTTCTTTTGGTTTTCGGCTGCTTCATTGGTCGTTTGTTACCTTTATGTGTAAGCTTCATATTGCTCTAGTTTTCTTTTGTTCTTGCTTTGTATAAATTGATTTCTTATATCTTAAATGCTTGCTACTTTTCTATGAATATTAATATGCTTATGTATTGTTGTCTCTTTCTTTCAGGAAAGCACTCCAGGAGGGATCTAATTCCATTTTTTTCAGGATATATGTCTTTGTAGTAGGCATATATGCTGCATGCAAACTCTTTCTTAGCATTCTCTTGCGAATCCCATTTTGCCACCGTCTAACTGAGCCGTGTGATCGTTGGTCTATTGTGCGCCTTGCTAAGTGGATGCACCAGGTTCTTGCTTACCTCATGGCCCTAGCCTTTTAAAAGTCATCTTAAATATGTAGTGATGCAAGTTTTGGAAAACCAGTACCAGGAACTGCACTGGTATGTTACTGGTTCGATACAATATGATTTATACGGTACGGTATGCTTCTCGTACTAGCACAGGCACCCAACATTTTCTTTGCACTCTTAGCCAAAATATCGCCTATAACCAGGCGATATGGGTTAGTACTGGGTGGTACAGGGTGGTGCCACTTGGTTTGGACTGGCATGTATCGGTTCAGCTCATAGACCGAACCAAACCTAGGATCCATCACAGTTTCACACTGGTACGATATGGTACGCCTTGGTACAGGTGGTTCAGAAAACTTCAGCAGACTCTGTTGTGATGTAAAGTTCTTGTTTTTTTCAATGATAATAGTTTTTTAAATTATATACTTTTAAGCTCTAATGTATTTTTTTTCTCTATGAAGGAACACTACTATGTTGGACGTGGAATGTATGAGCGTACCACCGACTATATCAAGTAAGTATCTTCTTTATTAAGCAAAATGTGCTGGTAGTTGCTGGTGAAACATTCATTATTTTATGTAAAATTTTCAAATCTTGTATGCTACTATCATGTAGCTGACATTTCTTTTTACTTGACCATAATAGGGGTTTGGCTGACATTAAATATACGGTCTTATTCAGAACAATGTTGATAATTTCATTGTGTTTCATGATTGACTTAAATACTGAAGTAGCATTTTTCAGCTATCACATTGCCAGTGCTAATTTTATTGGTATGGCAAACTTCCATGCATCTGGTTGGTTTAACTTTCAATTTAAGTTTCACCAAGCATTTTCCAACCATATGCTTGCCATTATTCTGTTGTCTTCTTTACTTACAAGATGGTTATGATTATGTATGTGATGAGAACTTGATTGGTCATCATTCTTAGCCTATCATCTGGTTTTTCAGTTGAGCTGGCTAAAGGAGACCGTTGTTAAAGATGACAAAACTAAGGGCACAAATTTTAATATTTTGCTATCTATTTCTGATAGTTATCCATTATGTTATGCTGTGTAATCTGATGATGAATTATTAGTGTCCCTTGAGAATTTTAGGTTAGCACAAGTTCAGTTCAGCATTCATCTGGCCATCATTGGCTAATTTCAGGTCAATAATTGGGCAAATTTTTTGTCAAAATTAGATGCCACTATGCAGGTTAGCAAGAATGAACACCATATCCAAGGGTGTACATGGTATTAGTACCCTTCTTAATTGTACCTTTTAGCTGAGTCTATTATAATTTGATAGGATAAATATGAGTTGTTTGTTATTTGGTTGGCTTTACTAATTTTAGATTTCACAGTTATCCAGTTGTTTTCATACTTAAGGGTTTACTTTCGTTTAAGTTCTCATTTTATTTTATGAAGCATCAAGCGTTTGCATGGTCCTATCAATTGTTGAACCAATGAAATATAGTTTTTTGTCGGTAAAGGTGTCATGAATTCTTCCTGTAGAGTTTAATGGCTATGTTCCTTATTGCTTTATTTACATCAGATATCTCTTAAAGACTCATCAAGGATGTCTGCATTAAAGTAGTTTTACTTATCTGTATAACATTAGCTTGTTATTCCCTTAGCTAAGATATAATAGATTCACATTAAAGGTCTGCGCATTGAGTGTTTGTTTATTAAAAGGCATAAGCATTATTCCTATTTTTTCTGCACTTATTCAAACTTTTCTCTCTTATGTTGCAGTATGAACAGCAATAATTGTACAATTTATTTCTGTTATCCACTTGTTTCCTTTAATTATTTGATTGACCCAAATGTTGCTTGAATGTTTCCAACTTTGGTTTTACTGTTACTTGGCATGAAGCTACGAACTTGTCAAGTGTCAATTCTTTTTCCTTACTGTGTGCAACATGTATTGAAAAATTCTTGATCTGCACCTAAAAGAGAGTGCTCTCTTTGAAAAAAAAAATAAAGAAAAATGCTCTCTAACCTTTCTGATATTGCAGATATGTACTCTTTTGGCTCGTCGTATTGGGTGCAAAATTTTCATTTACCTATTTTCTCCAGGAAAGTGGCATTTGCAAACTACTGATGGTCCATTTATTTACATGTTTGTGTTTCTGACATGTATTGTGCCATGCAGATCAAGCCGTTGGTTTCACCAACAAAGGTTATCGTGAACTTTACGGGCTTACAATATTCGTGGCATGATTTGGTATCTAGACGTAAGTATATTTAGTTAACCATTGCTACTTTGCTTAGGTTCTTGATGTTGGCAGTGATGGTATCTGTGTCACTTCGATTGTCTTCATTTTTTTTTTTGGCTGAGAAAAGCTTAACTGTGCAATGTTACACAACCTACCATGCACCTGTGCTTAAGTGATACCAATGAATTTGCTAGTATCTGATTAGAAGCTTCCAATAAAAATATGCTTTCAAGGCAAAAGACATATATTAGCTCGTTAAGAATTCAAAAGATCAAATGGCTCCATGTATCTCAGATATAAAGTTGAAATTAATTTCAAAATTGACTCAAGTGCAATTTCTCATGCAAAACCAGATAAGAGTTTGTTAATTTGCTATAAGATTTGGGACAACTTAATAATTGGTACCACATACATGGTCAATTTTAGATTAGATAAACTTTGGAAATAACAAATAAGATTAGGACCTCAAATCCACATGAATTTTTGACATTGAACATGAGTTTACAAAGAAAATTTTAAATCTCGTGGATGAGTTACATGCAGCACAATAAACTTTGGAAAAGACCTTGTGGTTTAGAATTCCAATCAATATTTAGGGCATGTTTGGACATTTATGTAGGAATGTCCTGCAAGAATTGAGCCTGTTGGCCGCCTAACCACGCCTTCTATATTGCTTAACCATTTGTTTAAGTGCTATAGAACTGTAATATCGTTTTGGTAACCAAACCAATAAAATGCTTTCAATTGTCTAACTATTTGTGCTATTATAAAATCTTCAAAATTTATAACTTTTAAATTTTGATATTTTATCTAAATAATATAATAAATAAGCAATTGTTATTATTGAAATATGATAATATATTATATTATTAATATATTCTAGTAATATTAGTATAATATAATAATATTATATAGTTATTGTAATATATTATTATCATATATTAATATTATAAAATATTATTATAATGATATAATAGTTATAATAATATAATATTATATTATAATATATTAAAATAAAAGATAGAGTCGGCTATATTCAAGTGGATCTCTTAGATCTGATTATGTCTATATTAGATGATGGGATCTTACATTGATGATCCAAGCTATTAGATGCGATCAGCTATATCACACCCTCGACCTGAAATCATAAGTCAGATACATGGCAAACGTTGCATACTTATAGGGTGTCAATCCTCAAGCATGCAATATGATGGCAATTGGGCGTGCGAGCCAAACCAGGGGCGTGCGTAAAGCAAGGTATGCTAAACCGACCGGAACAGAACCGGTTCCGACAGGCACCGGTCTGGTACGGCATATAAAATCGGTTCCGACCCCGTCTGGGTTGGAACCGATCGAGGAAGAAGAAAGAAGAGGAAGAAGAACAAGAAAGAAGAGGAAGAAAGAGGAAGAAGAGGAAGAAGAGAGAGGAGGAGAAGAAGAAGAAAAGGAAGAAGAGAAAGAGGAGAGAGAGGAGACTTACTGGTATCGGGCCTCGTCGAGGCGATCCTCGTTGGAGCTTGCTCGTGGGAGAAGACCGGAGGAGAGAGGATCCTCGTCGGGGCTTGCTCGCGAGAGGAGCGGAGGAGAGAGAAGAGTAGGGGAGAGAGAAGAAGAAACGAGAAGGCTCAGGAAGAAGTAAATCCCGCGCGGGAAACGCGTCCGCAAGGAAAATGGCCGGGAAAATGCGTTGCGGGTTCCGATTTTAATTGAAAAAATAAGGAAAACAAGGGAAATACGCGTTTCGCACATGCGGGGCTGCGCGCTAGGCCGCGTGACCGCACGCGTTGGGCCGCGCGACCGCACGCGTTGGGCCGTGCGCTAGCGCTCCCCCGCGCTGTCCCTGAATCGGGTCGATACAATTCGGTTCGGTTCAGTACGATACTGATACCGTACCGGTACTGGTGCCCACTGGTACATCGGTACGGTCGGTATGACGGACCTTGCCGTGAAACCACATTAAATCTAGTTTTTTTTGTCCTGTATCTAGAAGAGTCCTTGATTATTTTGCTTAGTTTCCTTGTCCTTTTGTTTAAAAATTCAGGTGCGCGTGAAGCTCATTCAAAGCGTGCGGGAAGCCCACTAGAGTCATGAGAGTCCTATTTTACTTTGTTTGTTTGACTCATTCAAAGATTGAGTGTTAGTGAGTCCTTGTATAAAGGAGTTTGATTTATCTCAAACTCCTAATCTACAGCGGATAAGAGCTGGTTGTTTGTGTTTGTTTCCAACCTCCTACACTATAAAAGAAGGGATGATGAATAAATCGGCAGAATAGAGATTTTTAGAGAGAAAAAAGTTTAGAATTGAATCATTTTTCTGAAGTGCGGCGCTTCTTTTTCTTGGTGAGATGCTAAGTTAAATAGAGAGGTTGAGTGAAGGTGGGACTTCTTCACCCACTCTCATGCCAAGTTATTTGAGAGTTTGAGTGATGGTGGGACTCCTTCACCCATTCTTACGCCATCTTATTTGAGAGTCTTAGTGAAGATAGGACTCCTTCCATCTCCACGCCATCCTAACTATTTTCATTCTCACGCCACATATTAGAGAGTTTGAGTGCCATTAGGTCTCTTCTTCTTCTAACCACGCCTCATCTAGTTTAGTCAAACCACATCAAGTCTAATTGCAACTCATTCAACCCATCTACACTCGGCCACACCCAATCTACACTCGGCCACACCCAATCTAGCCACATCCTCACCCAAATTAACAGCGCTCTCCGCTCGTCCCTACCCAAGCAATCTGCCCCAAAGAGTGAAAAAAAAGAGAGTTGTCATCGTCTTCTCCACCATTATCCTCCTAATTCCCGACCCCTGCATCAATTTTGGTATTAGAGCGGTGGTGTCGTGGGAGCTGCTGTCATTATGAGTACGAGGAGTGGCCGTAATTACAACAATGGTTGTCCATCACCACATCAACGAGATGAGTTGCTGACTTGAGTCAGAGGATGGATGCTGTTTGGGAGCATGTTTTCCGGCAGGATGGATGCTGTTTGGGAGCATGTTTTCCCAGAGCCGGAAAACATGGAAGATGAACCTGGTAGTCCTGACAATTCAAAAAAATTAGGAGGTAAAACTTGAAGTATCCAACTTGCCAGTATGTGTTGCTCGTAGGGTCCTGTTCGGCCATAAGCAAGGCGAAGACATGGAAGAGGACTGGCTGCGCACAAACATCTTCCATACCCGGGTTTAATACCAAAACAAAGCGTGGAATCTCATCATTGATATTGGGAGTTGGATGAACATAGTTTTCCTCGAGTTGGTGGATAAGATGAAGCTGAAACCGGAGCCCCATCCCAAGCCATACCGGGTGAATTGGATTGATGATACCTCTATTCATGTGAAGCAAAGGTGCCTAGTCCATTTTTCGTTGGGCAAGGACTTCCGGGAGACCATGTGGTGCGATATTCTACCCATGAAGGTATGCCACATCCTGATAGGAAGACCATGGCTGTTTGATCGACGGGTAAAGTATGATGGGTATTCCAATTGCTACTCTTATGCATGGCAAAAAAATAGTTTTGAAGCCGCTGCAGATTGCTGATTTCAAACCAGAAAATCCAACACTCCAAAGGGCGCTATCCATGAGGCGGTTTGAGGAGGTAAGCCATGAAGTTGGGGTTATGTTCGCATTGGTTGCTAGGGAAGTTGATTCTGAAAATACAGAGGAGATACCATCAGATTTTAGGGCTATTCTGGAGGATTTTTCTGATGTCAATCATGAAAAATTGCCATAGAAACTTTTGCTAGTGCGTGACATCCAGCATGCAATTGATCTCGTCGCAGGATCTAGTCTACCCAATCTACTGCATATCGGTTGAATCCCAAGGAGCATGAGGAGCTATGCCGGCAAGTACAAGAGTTATTGGACAAGGGTTTCATCAAGCAGAGCCTCAGCCCCTGCGCAGTCCTAGCATTGCTTACCCCCAAAATGGATGGTACTAGGCATATGTGCATCGACAGTAGGGCTATTAACAAAATTACTGTTAAGTGTCGCTTCCCTATTCCTAGTGTAGATGATATGTTCGATTTGCTGCATGATTGTTCAATTTTTTCGAAGTTAGATTTGCGAAGTAGATACCATCAGATTTGGATCAGACCTGGGGACGAATGGAAGACAACATTCATGACAAAAGATGGATCTACGAGTGGTTGGTCATGCCATTCGGGCTGACCAATGCGCCAAGCACATTCATGAGAGTCATGACTCAAATATTGAAGCCATTCGTAGGGGAGTTCATGGTGGTTTATTTTGATGATATTCTGATTTTTAGTAGATGCCGAGAGGAACACAAGGAGCATCTTCGACAAGTCCTACGAGTTCTATGTTCGTAGAAGTTCTACATTAATTTGAAGAAGTGTTCATTTGCTAATTCACGGGTTCCTTCTTGGGTTTTATTATTTCTAATCAAGGTGTTGAAGCGGATTCGAAGAAGATTCGAGCCATACGAGATTGGCCAATTGCTAGCAACATGCATGAAGCAAGGAGTTTCCACGGGTTAGCCACTTTTTATCGCAGATTCATCCGCAATTTCAGTTCAATTATGGCGCCATTCATGAGCTATATGAAGGCAGGGTTGTTTCAGTGGATAGTCGCGGCTACCAAGATGTTTCTTTGGCTTTCCAACTTTGAACAAGTCTTTGAAGTCTCTTGTAATGCTTCTCACGTTGGCATTGGAGGAGTTCTAAGTTAGGAAGGACATCTTGTGGCTTTCTTCAGCGAAAAGCTTAATGGGGCAAAGAAGAATTATTCAATCTATGATGTTGAGTTTTATGCTGTTGTCCAAACTCTTAAAAATTGGAAGCATTATCTACTTCATCGGAAATTTGTGCTATATATAGATCATAATTCTTTGAAGTACATAAACTTTCAAAAGAAGCTCAACGCACGGCATGCCAAATGGGTGGATGTATTGCAGCAATTTAACTTTGTCTTGAAGCATCGATCTGGCATGGAGAACTGAGTAACAGATGCATTAAGCCGGAAGTCTCATCTATTATCTGTTCTGAATGCAGAGGTTGCTGGTTTTGAGGAGCTGAAACTTTTATATTCCTCAGATCCTTATTTCAAACCGATATATTCGTATTTATCTGCAGGAGATAGGAAGCAACACTTGGCGTATTCTTTGCATGATGGCTTCTTATTTCGTGGCACAAGGCTTTGTATCCTAGAGACCTCTCTACGTGATCACGTCATCACGGAGATCCACGGTGGAGGCTTGGCTGGACATTTCAGTCGTGACAAGACTCTTGCTATGGTTGAAGACCGGTTCTTCTGGCCAATGATGCGGAAGGATGGGACTCGAATCATCAAGCTATGCCGCACATGTCAGCTAGCCAAGGGGACAAAGACCAACGCCGAACTCTACACACCCTTGCCATTTTCGAACTCTCCTTGGGAAGATCTTAGTATGGACTTCATACTAGGGCTATCGAAGTCGTTACATGGTCATGACTCAATCTTTGTTATTGTGGATTGGTTCTCAAAGATGGCACACTTTGTACCTTGCTGCAAAACTTATGATGCTGCTCGGGTGGTCTCCTTATTTATGAAAGAAGTGGTTCGTCTACATGGACCATCAAAGATGATAATTTCAGTTTGAGATGTCAAGTTTGTCAGTTATTTTTAGAAAACATTATGGCCGAAATTTGGTACTCGGTTGTCTTATTCAAGTGCCTATCATCCTCAAACTGATGGGCAAATGGAGGTCGTGAATCGAAGCCTAGGCAACTTACTTCGTTGTTTGGTTCGTGATCACATTACTTCATCAGATATTATTTTGCCTAATGCTGAATTTGCCTATAACAGTCCATTAACTGAACGATTGGGCTATCACCCTTTGAAGTTGTGTTGGGAATGAAGCCACGACAGCCAATTGACCTGGTTCCTTTACCCATCAATTTGCGAGTTAGTGAGAGTGGGGAAGACTTCTCGAAGCATATTCAGGAGTTACATGCTGAAGTTTATTGGCTACAAGTACTAATTTTTACAAGCAGCAGGCTGGTGAAAGGAGGCGTTTGATTGAATTCAAGGAAGGTGATCTTGTTCTAATGAGGCTAAGGGCTGAACGGTTCTCTCGCAAAAGCTATCAGAAGCTTCATCCGCGAAGGACATGACCATTCAAAATTCTGAAGTGTTTGGGATCAAAGGCATATGTGCTAGAATTACTCGAGGACCTTCAAGTCAGCCCTATTGTCAATGTAGAAGACTTGCAGCCATATGAAGGGCATCATTCTGAAAATGAAGACACACCGCCAGTGCCTGCACTCCCTCGACGATCTGCCCCAAAGACGAGATTGAAGATATTTTGGATGATCAGCTAGTTTCAACACGTCGTGGAGGATACTAGAAATTTTTAGTGAAGTGGAAGAATCGCCCTTTATCTGATTGTTCGTGGTTGAAGACAAAAGAGGTTCAATGCCTGAACCCTGATTTGTATGAGCTCTACCAGTCATGCAACTCGACGGAGTCGAGTTTTTTCTCATCCGGGGAAAATTGATGGCAATTGGGCGCGCGAGCCCAACCAGGGGCATGGGTGAAGCCACATTGAGTCTAGTTTTTTTTTTCTGCCGTGTAGCTAGAAGAGTCCTTGATTGTTTTGTTTAGTTGTTTGCTTGTCCTTTTATTTAAAAATTCAGGTGTGCATGAAGCTCATTTAAAGCATGCGTGAAGCCCACCAAAGTCATGAGAGTCCTTCTGTTTTACTTTGTTTGTTTGACTCATTCAAAGATCGAGTGTTAGCGAGTCCTTGTATAAAGGAGTTTGATTTATCTCAAACTCTTAATCTCTAGCGGATAAGAGCTGGTTGTTTGTGTTTGTTTCCAACCTCCTATACTATAAAAGGAGGGATGATGAATAAATCGGCAGAATAGAGATTTTTAGAGAGAAAAGTTTAGAATTGGATCATTTTTTTGAAGTGCGACGTTTTCTTCCCTTGGTGAGGCGCCAAGTTAAATAGAGAGGTTGAGTGAAGGTGGTACTCCTTCACCTGCTCTCACGCCAAGTTATTTAAGAGTTTGAGTGAAGGTGGGACTCCACCCATTCTCACGCCATCTTATTTGAGAGTCCTAGTGTAGGTAGGACTCCTTCCATTTCCACGCCATCCTTACTATTTCCATTCTCACGCCATCCTTACTATTTCCATTCTCACGCCACATATTAGAGAGTTTGAGTGCCATTAGGACTCTTCTTCTTATAACCACGCCTCATCTAGTTTAGTCAAGCCACATCGAGTCTAATTGCAACTCATTCAACCTATCTATGCCACCCCCAATCTACACTTGGCCACACCCAATCTAGCCACATCCTCACCCAAATGAACAACGCTCTCCGCTCATCCCTACCCAAGCATATCTGCCCCAAAGAGTGGAAAAAAGAGAGAGAAGTAGTCATCGTCTTCTCCACCATCATCCTCCTACTTTCTGTCCCTTGCATCACAATACATCCATCATGATATCATAATAGAATAAATAAGGCAGTGGAATATAATCAGAGCAATTAAAATTCTAAAAATAATGATTTAAAAAGTCCAAAACTAACAAGAAACTTTAAGAATTTTTGTTCACAATAATCTAACATTAAATGTTCACTGATATGTTAAATCAAAGAAAACAAATACTAATTCTTGGCTATGGCGAGAACTCCCACAATAGTTTGTTGGATCTGTAAAGAAGTTACCAAACAATGAGCTCAACAGCCTAGTAAGTAATGAATATCTTAGTTAGATAATTCAAGTAGTAAGTTAAATAAGTTTTACCAAGCATATATGCAAAATTGTTATACTTTAATAAGATGCAAGAAGAATGTATGGAATTTCTCAAGTATTCATTTTCGTATTCGAAAGAATGATTTAAAATATCATATTTCAACTCTAACGACCTATCAGATTACGACTACACTTTTACCCTGTGTCTGGGCTAGAGAACTACTCTTATACCTTGTGCAGTGGGCTAGAATACCATGCCAATACCCTGCAACGAGGGCCCGAATATTGCACTTGTATCTTATGAAATGGGCTAGAATCTATAAGTATGCTCTTATAAGCATAATATTTGGCAATAAAATAATATTCTCGATTTACAATTCTATTTTCCTTTTAAACACAGGTTCAACAAACTCATAAAATTCATGAATTGCATGTTAATTGATTTATAATTTATTTGAAGTAAATAAATGAAAAATATAGGAAAGGTGAACTTTACTTGCCTTGCGAGCTTACTTAGTAGACAAACCCACCTAATTTTGAAAATTTCCTTTAGAAACTAATATCAAGATTTGGCCATCATAAATTTTAAAATAAAACTCAAAGTCTTCGATACACCTAGGATCTAGACGAACATGATAATTACTGACAACAACATGATCCTTAGCTTGTATGGAAGTTGACCAACCATATGCAATATTAATTTAATTAATTATTTACTGATTTTCTAATTCTACATCTTGATGCCCCTACTACCTCTAACCCTAGATTTTCTTATGTTACCCTGACCCATACAATTATCAAAATTAACTAAATAAAATGGTTAGGATTTTACCTCGATTTAAGGATTAGAGTGTAAAACCCTTGTTGGTCTTCTCTTATCTGGATGATTGCACCCCTACATAGAATCAAGACGGACAACTTGAGGTGATCTATAGAGGCAAAGGCCAAAGATGCTTAATTGTTGGGTCCAAAGATGCTTGGCAAAGGCCGGGGTGGAGGTTGACACGATGGGCGGTTGCAAGATTGATTCAAATCCCTCTACTATGATCGATCGAGCAACACAGAAAAGAGGATAGAGAAAGGGGCCTCTACTGAGGTCCACGTAGAGGCCTAGGGAGAGAAAGAGAGAGAAAAAGAGAAATTGAGAGAGAAGAAAACAAAGAGGGGAAGGGGTCTTCATGAGGTTTAATCGAGGGTGGGAAAGAGGGAGAGAAAAAGGGTGGCGGAGTTTGGTGGTGGTGGGTCACAGTTAGAAGGCCCAAGGCTAGTGATAGTGGTGGTAGCGGGGGAACGAGAAAGAGAAGAAAGGAAAGCAGCTCGACTGAAAATTTAGGATCAAAGGGGGCTTGGCGTCGATTGAGTCTCGTCTTGCTCGTCGTTGACTGGGTCCCAATGCCTGGTCATGAAGGGTAGTGAAGGTGGGGCTCATCCAGTGATTGAAGGGGTTTTATGGTCATGAAAATAGGGGAGGTGGCTATCGTTAAATTAGAGATGGCAATCTATGTGATATTTGGCTATTTCACGATGAAATCAGGCTGATGGATGTTAAATGCATGGGAAGGAGAGAGGGTCTTAGTGTGGCTAATAGTGGCACCTCGGTTCGACGAGTTCTCGAGTAAGGCAGCACAAGCTAAGTGTTTTCTGAGAGTAGAGAAGAGAGAGGAAAGAGAGAGAGAGAGAGAGGACTGGTGGTGCACTAAAGGGGTGGAAGCGGGGATTCATTAGTGATGGGGGCTAGGGTTTCTTAGCCTCCGGCGGAGTCAAGGAGGAACCGGAGTCGGTCTCCTCTTTTGACTTGGATAATGCATGCCTTAGGGGAGCTAGGCCATCTTAGTAATAGACTGGCCAATGGGCCAGGCCTCACATACTACTTCTAAACTGCTTACATATAAAAAATTATTTGATTTGGAGACTTCTAGCCTTTGTATTGAGTGGTAAAAAATAGATTTATTGTTTCGTGTTATTCAAATTGTCTAATATTTTGATTATTTGATGCATAGGCTGGGGATTTTCAAATCACATGATTTTGCTGTGTAAATAGTTTAAAGGTAGTAGATACATCTAATGGGTTGAATGATTGATGTGGGACCCCATCATCAGATCTAGACTTGACTGAATCCTTGTAAAGATCCACTTTATTGTAGCCAAGTTTATCTCATTATAATGATATTGTTATTTTTGTTATAATATAATACTATGCAATGCCATACAAAATAATTATATTATATAAATTTTTTGATGTTATATTATATTATGTAATATCATATTATTATATGATTTTATATTATATAATTATATTATACGACATAATAATATTGTTTTATTGTATTATAATATTTCATTATAATAATATTATATGATACAATATTATAATAATATATTATTATATTACATTACCGTTATATTACATTGCATTACATTATGTTTTGTTATGTAATGTAGAATTAATATGGGCATTTTTCTCTTTTCAGAATTTTCATCTTATATTTCATTACGTTGCTCTAGTAGACTTTTTTTTAGCTTTTGGAGGGGGTAGAAAGTTGTTTCAAAATGTCTACCAAGCACCTCAAAGTCATCAAATCAATTTTTGGCCCTCCAATCTCAATATGAAAGAGGGCCTAATTATTGAGAAATGAAATACAAGCTTGAGATTGATTAGAAAACTTAAAAGCGTAAATTCAGGAAACACATAGAAGCTACTTATAGTTCTTGCAAAAGAAACCAGGAAGAATCTTGTCCGAATTTCCCTTGATTGTCGTTGTCGTCGTCGTTGTCATCGTCGTCGTCATCATCATCCTATTTTTCTAGGTAAGATTTCCTATTCCCTTTCTCCCTTGTGTTACCCTCCTATCCTTTGTTTGTTGGCAAGGTGAGACAATTCAGGTTTATGTCAAGCCTACTTCACTAGGTTGGTTCCTCCACCAGCTAAGTAGGCTGGTTGGTAAGATCAGTTGAAGTGAAGATTTAGATGGTTGTTGGGTTACATATGTTAAGTCTGGGTCTCTACATTTAGAATTTTGTAGACAAACAGGTGATGAGCAAACTTGTTTAGATGCAATGAAGTAAATGGCCTTTTCTTTCCTTTTAATTTTGTTTACTTAAGATATTACATGAAATAAGGAAGCACTCCCTTTTGAGTTCATGAACTCCAAATTCAACAGGCAAAAAAAAGAGAACTAATGTGGGTTGGCACCATGGAATGCGGAACCGAGCTGAACTGGTCGGTTCCGCCCATTCCGAGCCGTACTAGTGTTTCACCGGTATGGTTCCACCATTGAAAACAGCTCGCTGCCGGAGCCGAAGAAGGAAAAGAGGAAGAGAGCGAGCTGGGGAGGGAGAACGAGCGGCGGCAGAGAGCCCCGGGGGGGGGGGGAGGCCGCGGCCGCATCCCCTATTTCTTTCGCTGCCCGCCATGGCCCTCCGTCGGTGTCTGCCACTGCTTCTTCTCCCTCCCTCCCTCCCTCCCTCCCCAGCTCGCTCTCTCTTTCTCTTCTCCGGTTCTGGCGGTTTTCTATTAGTATGGGCCTGACATGGCCTGTACCGACTCGTTCCATTGGGGAACCGGTACGGTGCCCGGTACCAGTTTCTCTGACCGTGGTTGGCACGTAAAACTTTGATTATCAAATATTTGCTGCTCATGTCTGATGAGTTATTTGGGTACCATGTGAAGGTTGGCATGGATATGATGAACTTAATGCAATTCTTGAATTCAGCTTTTCCTTGACTAGGTTATCTGCATTGCGTGCTGCAATGGTTTTTTCAATTTAGATTGAAGCATCTATAAATTTTTTGCTGTTGCCTCTTTTTTCCTTTAGTTACAAAATCTCTATCTCATATATATCTTGTAAATGCGATCCTTTATGTTCTCAGTGTTCACTACATCGTTGAAGCATTACTTTTTAGTTGTTTATCATTTATGAAACTTGTGTGGGAGGTTATTCTTGTATAACATGATAGTGTTGTTACAAGATGGTGCTTTCATCTTTATGTTTTGAGACATTTATCTGATTTTAAAGTTATTTTGCTACCTACGTTGTGATCTGATTCCTTAATTACTTTTGAATATGCGGAATGGTATTGTTACAATTTGTGTTTTTATTGATTTAATTGATCTATTATGATGTATTCTTTAATTGGTTCTGTTGGCTGCAGATAACCATAATGCACTGACAGTTCTTAGTTTATGGGCACCAGTTGTTTCAGTGAGTCTTCCTCAACATCTCCCCCCAACTTTCTATTCCTTACATTGCAGATTATAATGTAAATCTATTTTGCAGATTTACCTTTTGGATATTTATGTGTTCTACACCATATTTTCGGCTGTCTATGGGTTCTTACTTGGGGCTCGAGATCGCTTGGGGGAGGTATATCTATTTAAATATGAAATTATACATATGATTATTTTAACTGGAAATTTCTGTCAAGCATTTTATTCTTTAAAACCTGATGACCTCTCAAGTTAGAAAGCAAATGGTTCATGAGCCCCAACTCTATCCATGCCATGTGAGAATTGCCTCTAACAGTTTCGCATGTAATGATACAGAAGTTCTGTAGCACTTCAACCTGATTTGAGCCCATGAGTTCCTCTAGACTTGAGGAGAGGTACATGTAGTGGTTCTGAGTTTAGCGATACCAAGTACCTTACTTCCTGTCCTTGTGTTTTGATCTCCTTTTCATGCGCATATCCAAGCACAAATTTGTTGTGATTCATTGTAATTATTCATTTGATTTGGTCTTGAAGTGTGAAATTATGCTTAAGAGAACATCCAACATGCATGCACATCCATTTTCATTAAGGTTAATCTCATGGTCCTGATACCTTACTTTTTTTTGAAAATAATTCCAATACACTGATGATCTGGTTAGCAGATCAATTTAGCGGGCATTATTTCTTGATGTGATTTTTTTTAAAGTTTTTGTCCTTCCTCTTAAACTGGACTGATCTCCGCTCAATTGCATTGTTTTTCCCAACCTGGTCTATTCTTCAGATTAGATCTGTGAAAGCTGTCCACCAACTTTTTGAGAAGTTTCCTGAAGCATTTATGGACAAACTTCATGTTGGTCTTCCCAAAAGGTATTAAATGTTTGAGGTTTCACTTTATCATTCTTTTATTTCTTCTAATTTTCTCTGAATGTTAGTCTGATTCTTTTCACAGGAGGCTGCTACGTTCCTCTGGTCAGGTAAAGAAAAAATTTGGAAGTCCGTGTTTTTTCAATCATCTAATTTTGGTTGTTGTTGTGTTTTTCATTGTAAGCCTTTAATAAAAACTTATATTTTGTATGCCAATTATCAGCTATAGATATGATCAAGTTTTTTGGTTAAAGTTATGATCTTCTGTCTGATTATGAGCTGCTTTCCTGTTCATCTTATTAAAAAAGGATCTCTCTCTGGTACATACGATCTTTTTGTGGGTTATTCTCATCCAGTTTGCCATTTGTTTACTCAGCACCATTCCTTCATTATTTGGTGCATCATTGTTGACACGAGAATTCAAAAGTTATACATGTCTTTATGTTCCTTACTTCCTTGGTGTATCAAACATATTATTTGTATTTTTACTTATCATGTTTTTCATTAACTCTCATGGACAAATGATTGAGTAGCAAAGTGTTGAATGTTTGATATGTTGCTTTGTACTCTTTACATAGCATTAGTATGGGTCTTGGACAAGTATCAATATCTGTACATCATTACCTATATACTGCAATTGCCACTTGCCAGGTTACAAAAGGGAGCTTGCCCTTTATAAACAAATATGGGCTGCACTCCAACAGTTAATTGACTTTTCACTTTATTTCCTATTGCCTATAAAAAAAGTGAGAAGGGAATATTCTTTCTTGGTACTTGATTCCATGCCATAATTGCTCCATACCAACTATACTCCATACTTCTTAATAACTTTTTCTTGTCAGCTTGCCCTGAGAATTTCTAAATGCCATATATGTCCTAGAATTATGTGTTTCCTGAAACGTTAGGCTCTCCATCGACCATGCCTTTTGTGCCTTTAAATACTGCATATGTGATATGCCCTGAATGAATGCTTTAGAAAACAATGGGTATTCAAAAATGGCCTTCTGTGGTTTATTTATACAAAGAAAAAAGTCTCATCACGTCGCCTTTTAATTCTAATTCAATTAGCTTTCATCGCTATCTAGATGTAACTTGTTTATCTTGATTGTGATGTTGTCTTTGTGACTCTGTTTGACAGCACTGTTTCATGCACCAAGCGCCCATATAGTCTCTCCTAATTTCTGGAGTCTGGACCCTTTTTGGCCGAGTCTGTGTATCCAAGTATTTAGGGTTTAGATGCTTTTTTCTCCTAGAAATGCACATAATTCTAACACCCATGTATTGTAGATCTTTATGTTTTACTATATTAGGTTGCCACGATTTGATGATGGAGAGAAAATTGCATCGCTTATCAGACCATCAGATCTCACTGTTGGCTGATCCGAATCCGCAATAAGTCATGTGACATATGATTAAGTCATTATATTGGATTTTTATTCTTATAGTTGGTTTAATACCTAGAGGGTGAGCCTTGACGCAACTGTAAGGTTGCTGCATTGGGACCTGGAGGTCGCAGGGTTCAAAACATGGAAACAACTTATTGACGCGCGGGGGTAAGGTCGTGCACATCTGACCCACCTCAAACACTGCAATGGTGGGTGCCTCATCCACCGGGCCGCACTTTGTAGTTGGTTTGATACCTAGGTCATGCAACATATTGTTGCACTAGATATCCTAGCTCTTGATCATCTGGTCCTTTAATCAGTTCCTGACTTTTTGTGGTAGGTTCAAGGTACACCGTACCGATATCGGTAGGCGTATTGGTCGCCTATCGGACCGGTTTGACCCGGTACCGAATTGGTAGTGCGCTCGCGAAAAAAATTCTGCGAAGCGCGTAGCACATGCGGATGCGCGCCCACCGCGTTAAATGCCACAGAGTGGCATTAAATGCCCCGTGCGGGGAACCGCGCTTGGTTCCCTGCTCGCGCCCACGCGGGCGCTCTGCTCAGCACCTACGCGGGCGCACTGCCCAGCTCGGGGAACCGCGCTTGCGCATGCGGGCCGGTGCGAATCTGTCCGGTTAGCACTGGTACGCGGCGGGAACCGATTGGTTCTGGAACTGTTTTCCATGGCTGGACCGTACTGGTAGGCGCCGGTATCTGTACGGTACATGCTGAACTGGACGGTGCGGGCCGGTTCAGCAAACCATGGGTAGGTCCCACTATAAATAACTTTAATGGCTGATCGTTTCATGAATTTTGATCTTCATATTGTTGGGGATTTTGTTGCATATATTGTAGGATTGAACCTTGTGTCTTCAACATGGTATGCCGTACTGTACCAAATCGGACGGTACCAGACGTACCGTATCGGTTCGGTATCGGCATCAATACTGGTGCTGTACCGACCCTCGGTACGTCAAAAAAAATTTCGTACCGTATCGACACTATGCTAGTGTGGTATCGGTACGGGGTATGGTACCAATATGGCGAACCTTGGTCTCCAACTATATTTTTTGTATGTATGTTCTGGCAAATGTTGAATCTTTAGATAGTAGATCCCATTTTGCAAGATCCTTGATTTTTTGGCTGTTTGATTCTTGGTTCATTGAAAAGTATTACTTTTTAATTACTGGATCAAAAGAGTCATCTCCTTGAGTAACTAGTTTATGCACAAGCGCTCTCATGCTAATTATGTCTCTAATTACTTTTGTCTAAATACTTGTCTCAACATGCTTTTGAAATACTCTGGTGCACAATGCCATCCACTCTAGTTTTCATCCCGCCACATTAGCTACATGGCTGACCACTTTGTTTGGACAAGGAAATGTTTTTAATCTATGCATGGAAATCAATTGGCATAATACATTGTGGCATAATAGAATTTAAGGTTAAGAAGACTGGATTTAGGAGATAAATCTGCGGATTATGCTGGCACTCGGCACATTTTTGCGGAAAGTTATGTCATTCCATGGAAAGATTTGCAATTGGGATGCCAAGATATGTATAATTATATATTCTTTGAGTACTAAGTTTAATTGCTAGATAGATCTGTTTGTGCTTATGTAGAAACATAATCTAAAAACATAAACAAAAATTTTGACATGGTTTTAGGATCCAAGCTTTCTTAGATATTTTTGTAGGTAGCTGCAGAATATGTGCAATGTATAGTTTTAGGCATGGTCTCAAATTTGGATGGGATGTCCTGTGGGATCCTGGGATGGGTGCTATCCCGAGTGTCGAGATAGGACCGTCTCGCCATCGTCTCGGCGCTCCATCGGCACGTTTTTGGACATCCCCTATCCCAAGGGTCACATCTTTGGACATCTCCTATCCCAAGTGTCTGAATGGAACAGGATGGCGGGGTGCCTCGCTCCATGCCCAAACTAGGACAGTCCCGTCCTACGGAATTTAAAACCTTGGTGTTAGGTACCTATATAAAATTTGGCATTATGCCAAGGATTTATGAATGCTGGCATGGGTGCACTAGTCATGGGGCTGCAAGGCATTATGCCATTGTATGCCATTGTATGTTGGCAAGGATTTATGAATGCTGCAAGGCATGTGCCCTGTCCCACATTTGTGCCATTGTATGCTGAAAAATCAAAAGAAACAGAAAAAGTACTACAAAACCCTTTCCACATAGTATTAAGCAATACCAATTGATGTATGCTGAACTGCCACTCGCGATACCAAGTGGCTTGCTTGTTGCTTATTGTTGACCTAGTGCGAAATCTTGGTACAGGCTTGGCATAGTACGTGCTACCTGGAAAAAGTCAACACTTTAAGCCATGCATTGTGCAACACTATTTGCCAGCTAGTGACACCAATAAACTTAAAATTCGTGACAATGACCATATGATAACATGAAAAAGCATGTAAAGTTCTTATCAAGATCGGAGGAACCGGTACCGGGCACCGTATCGGTTCTCTGGTGGCACGAATCGATACGGGCCGTGCCGAGCCGGTACGGGCTGTGCCGAGCCTGTACGGACGAGGGCATGGTACCGTGGGAGAGAGGAAGAGAGAGAAGGGCCGGTGGAGGCCGGCGGATTCGAAATAAGGCAACCGGCCGCGCCCTCCGCCGACCTTTCGCTGGCATCCCAACCTCTTCCTCTTCCTCCCTCCCTCGCTGCTCTCTTTCCTTCTCCTTCGGCTACGGCAACGGCTCGGAACGGTCTGAACTGCCCGGTTCGGGACGGCTCTGCCGACCTTGGTTCTTACTGTATTGCTTGAACCATGGCCTGCCGAATCGGACTGTACCGGCCTGTTCGGCTCGGTACAGACTGGTCCATCCTGAAACCGGTAGCCGGACAGCGTGGAAACCGGTTCTAGCGGTTTTCGGGCCGATCTCAACTGGTACCGGCTGGTTCCAGCGGCTGGTACCGATCGTGTACCCGCCGGTTCGCACCTGTACATTTTTTTTTGCGGTGGGAAAGCGCCCGTGGCCCTTTCGGCCACGCACTTCTTAGGCAGAGCGCTTGCGTGCGGAGCAAAGCGCCCGGAGAGGCGCGAGAGATTCGTTGCCCCGCGCAGTTCCGTGCCTAGGATCAATAAGTTGTATTGGCCTCGTTGATGATCTTGAGCCCTAAACAGCGGAAACTTCATGTCTCAGACCTCTCAGCTCTTCAATAAATTAAAAAAGAACAAAAGTATAGGAAAATGACTTAAGAATCTATTCTAACTGAACAAATTTGGAGACCAAGGTCCGCTGAACCGGTATTTGGATCCATACCGGTCGGCGGGCGGGTCGGTACGGTATCGGTTTGGTACCGTACCGACATATGGTCAGAACCGACATGCCCATTTTTTTTAAGTTTTTCAATTTTTGATTAATCGGTAATTAATTTTTTTCAACTTTTTCAATAATTTTAAGTATAATTGGATTTTTTTTGATGTTTCTAAGATTTCAATCTAACTTAAATGATGCATCTTGTTGTTTTGAAGTGATACAAAATATAAAATGGTTAGTGAGATGTTGCATGCTACAAGAAGCAACTTGAAATATCTTAAAATCAACTAGTGAGGTGGAAAATATAAATTAATACAATCAATTACATATATATTTAAAGTACAACATACATACCAATATCTAAAATCTTGTCGAGTGGCGATGCCTCTCGTAGATATCTAGATCATTAGCATAGTCAAGAGGCACATTAGCCCACTGCTCTAATCAAGTGGCGTTGTAGTCTTGTATGTTCATTCCATAAGTAACGCGCTTTAAGTTATAAGCACTCTTAGATCTCTTACTAAAGCTCTGGCTTTAAGAGGTATTCTCTGACTGATATACGACTTTGGAGGGTCCAATCGAAGATGCGGCAGCAAAATCTGATCCGTAAGATGCTCCAGGCTGTGTAGGGTAGTAGCTATCAGAAGACAACGCCTCAGACGCACCATATCTATATCCATATCCGTATGAATTATAGGATGCTTGTGGTTGCGGGTAATAGGATCTAGTATATGACTCAAAAGCTGATGTCTATGGATTCTACTCCATGTGTGAAGTCATCAGCAGCTGCATCATGTCCTTCTGAATGATCTCGAGGAGCCCGTTTTCTATATGCAATCGTATTCTTGTTGGCTCTACCAGACCGTGCACCGTGGTCTCTATCATGTGTAAACTAGGACTCCGGTGAATCAAAGACTACCTTGCGGTTGCGGCTATCTCATAAATGGTTGTCTTATGTTCTCCACTTTCTTTCTAGCCACTAGATCCATGATCATCAAAACTGTCATTCATATATTTTAATAATTTTTAAATTTAAAAATATATTTAAATGCCATAAATTTGGAAAAGTATGTTTTTAGTTTAGAAAATACTTCTGAAATATGTATTATGTGCTACTAATTTTTCATAATTTTTGGTATTAATTATATATTTTTAATTATTTTTGAAATTAACAAATAATTTTTAAATATAAAAATTTGAAAAAATTAATTTTAGTTCAGATCTTTGTAGAATCCTACAAAAGATGCTACATATATTTTTTTAGGCTCGTGGGCATGTATCAGAGGCTACTTATTTCTCAATTTTTTTCAAATTTAGGCCTAGGCCACTATGTGCATGACCGCATCAATAGTCGAATAAATAAATGCCAAATTTAGCTAGAGAGTAGCTTGCATGCCCCAAATATGCTTTTGATTTTAATTTTTTTTGAATTTTATTTTATTTTATTTTTCCTTTTTTGATCCAAAAATATATTTTTAATTTTTAAAAATTATATATAATTTAAAAATTAAAATTTTTATGTCATCTTCTAGATCATCTATAGATCTACGACATATCATAAAATCAAGCCAAAATAAAAAATTTTGGCATAATTTCTCCTTATTTTGCAAATTTCAAGGTAATTTTTGGCGTCCAAAAAAAGGAGAGAAAATGAGACAAGGGAGAGGTGGCATACCTAATTTAGGGTTGGATCCTCTTTTAATTGTGCTAAATCAGCATATTTCCATGGGGAGGGGGGTATTCGGATAGGTTGGGAAGGCCCGAGAAGTTTTTCGGGCCTTTCCAACCAGTCTTTAAAACAAAAGAAACAGGGGGGGCGAGTTCGGAACTGGTCTGACTTTCGCACCGGTTGCGTATGGAGCCGAGTTTCTCTAGCCTTTCCAACTAGTCTTTACAACAAAAGAAAGAGGGGGAGGGGGCTGGTTCGGAACCGGTCGGACTCTCGCATTGGTTTCGCACGGAACCGGTCGGTCGGACTGAGTCTGGACGGTTCAAGCCCAGTTCCGACCAGCTCCTATTTGTTCGGGACTGGTTCCGGCCAGTTCGGAGTCGGTTTCGAAAAAAACAGGTGAACCGGCCTAGTCCTCCACTGGGTTGGCTCGGTACGGGCCGAACCAGGCGGTTCGGCCTGGTTTGGCGGACCTTGTGGGAGACTATTGAGATGATGGAAGGGAGGTGCCGGACCCCTTCTCCTATATTTTGTTATGCTTTCTCACCATGGTGTTCTTTTAGGTTTTACTTTTGTGTCTTCTTCATCTATTCTTATGAGGTCCCTCTTTGTGTGGTGAATATTGGGACTCGTTTCCTGCCTTTGCTCTTCCTCTTGAAGGTAACAACGTCAAACAATTACAAGACTTGAAATCTTCATCTTGGTAATTCCATTCCCCAGCTTCGTCCGGTTTTCTTGTCTTTTTTCCTTCCTCACTATTCCATCTGGCTTTCCTCTTATAATGTCCTGCTGATCATTTCCATGTTTTTAGTTTCGGATCTTACTGCAAAGTTATCAAGATGTTCTGGTTTTTATCAATGTAGCTGCCATAAGTGGCCCTTCATTGTTTTCTAGTGATTTATAATTCAATCTGTGCAGCTATTCTCTAATATCTGGTTTGACTATTGGCTTGACTTGATTCTTGTATTATGTAACTTGTTAAGTACTTTTGATGGGCTTAAATTCCACATGTTGCGCACACACTGTGCTGTCTTTAGATAGCTTGTCACTATTTTGAAAGATCTTTTTTCTGTATTTTCTTCGGAAATAGGAGAGGTGGCTTTTTCAATTTTCTGCTATTTGGTTGTATTCTAGTTTTCAATGTCTGAAAGGAGTAGTTCCTGTCATTAACCTTTTGAAAATTACTAATCGAAGGAAGCAGAGTTGAATAAGTTTGATGCTGCTAGATTTGCTCCCTTCTGGAATGAGATTATAAAAAAATTACGAGAAGAGGATTATATTACTAATTTGTAAGTATCAGCTAATTTTAAACCAGTGCTTATACTTTCCTGTTGTTGTTATTTTCCATCTGATGTTACCTGAAAAATTCTGTTTCTATGTGTGCGCAGAGAGATGGATTTACTTGTTATGCCCAAAAATTCTGGGATTCTTCCGATGGTCCAGTGGCCCCTATTTTTGCTTGTTAGCAAGGTAGGTCAGATTGAATGTTTCCAGTTTTGTTGATATGTGTTTCTAATTTGAATTAAAGATTAGGAGTAAATTGTTCTTTTTCTCTTTCATCTAACTTTTGTTGATGATGTGCTTGATTTGATCAGATATTTCTTGCCAGAGATATTGCACTTGAGTGTAAGGATTCACAGGATGAGCTCTGGTTCAGAATTTCTAGGGATGAATACATGAAATATGCGGTTGAGGAGTGCTATCACAGCATTAAGGTTATATTAATATCTATACTGGAGAAGGAAGGATGGATGTGGTAAGTGTGTTTTCTTTCTTTCTTTCTTCTATTTCCATATTTTGTAAGTTGCTATCTTAGTTGGAATTGAAAATAGGGTGGAGAGGGTAGATGATGCTATCAAGGAAAGTATAAGGAAAAAGATTTTTCTGACCAACCTTCAGCTGAGCAAACTGCCACTTGTATTTTCAAGAATCACTGCATTGACCGGCGTGCTGGTGAGGATGGCCACTCTGCTTATTAGTACTTGATTATGGAATCTTTTCATTTCTTGCAATTACAGAATGCTCTGTTATGGTGTGAGTACGACAATTATCATTGGATGTTGTCTATCCATGGCCTACGCAACCTGATGTTACTATTGAAAAGGACATGGATATCATGGATAGAGCCAACAGTTCAGTTGCTTATGCTTACAGATTTTGTTTAGGCATATGGTAAATTCGAAAAATCAGTCAGAATTATTCTACACCTACCAATTAGTATTCTCAGTTTGATTGCAAGTCTCTCAGTTGCCCATGGCCAGAACTCTGGCACTAGTCTTTGGTGAAGTAGTAGTGTCTGGCTGACAGCCTCTTGTAAAAAGTCCGCTCAATGTTTTCAATCTTCTAATTGGTGGGTCAGTCAGGCTGACAGCCTCTTGTAAAAAGTCTGCTCAATATTTTCAATCTTCTAATTGGTGGTTCTGTGCTCCAAATCTGTGCCTCTTTTTGTGGAAAAGGTCTTGGATGCTGATGTGATACCTAAGCAGTTTAGTGTCTGAATAAAAAGCTTTGTTTCCTTGATGTGGAAGCTTGATATTTTACTACATTTTGCGAGGTGGAGTCAGGTAATTGTGCTGTGTAATGAAATTCAAAATACAGAAGAACAGATTCAATTATTTGTCACAGAGGTGGTGCTCACTATTATCTAAAAACTTCTTAAGCTGTTTCTTGATGGTCCTTCTATTACTAGTTTCTGTTTTTAATGACTGAGTTAAATTGTTGTAGCTGAACGACATATATTGTTGGCAAATCCTTGTTTACATTTCTGCTCTTTAATTTGTACTAGGCTATCATCATCATATTGTACAAAACTAGGGTTTCTTCTCTGGTGCATTGGTTTTATATAAATTCTTTGAGAAAGGCTCTTGTTCAAACTAAAAAATAGTAGATTCTTATCTTTGTTGCGAGGCATGGTTATATGAAGTCATCCACTCTTTTTTTCTTAGCAGATTCTTCTATGTTTGTGCAATAGAAATATTCTTTTCCTTGTTTGTTTCTCTTTGGATTGTTTCCTGTAGATGATTTTATAAAGATGTTGTGTAACAAATGTGTTTGATACTTTGATTGGTATAATTGCTGCAATGCTTCATAACACAGTTATTGCAAGTTTAATTGCTTATGTTTTGCTTATTAGAAAAAGGATGAGTCACTTGAATTGACGAAAGGTGCTGTCAAGGCTATGCAAGACCTTGAGGATGTGATTCGTCATGATTTTCTAACTCTTGATATGAGGTCTGGTTCAAACTTTTTTATACTTGTGCTTAACCAAATATTTTTTTGTTTCTTTTTTTTTGGGTCTAACTGCTTAATTCTTCTTTTTTCAAGTGGTAACATTGATGCCTGGAGTCAGATAAATAAAGCAAGAGGTGAAGGTCGCCTCTTCAACAATATAAAGTGGCCCAATGACCCTGAATTGGTATTTTCTAAATTGTTGAATTCACCTTAGGCTTTGACATGTCTATAGCCAATAATGCTGTTATCATCTTTCATCTAGATTAACATTAGAATATTATTTCAGCTTTTTAACATTTAAATAATATGAATGCAGAAAGCATTGGTCGACAGATTGCATTCACTGTTGACCATCAAGGAATCTGCTGCGAGTATCCCGAAAAACTTGGAGGCTAGGCGTAGGCTAGAGTTCTTCACAAACTCTCTATTTATGCGAATGCCTCCAGCCAGGCCAGTTTCTGAAATGGTATCATTCAGGTGAAATACAAATCCTACTGATATCTTATTATTGTATGCCTATTTTAGTTTGTTATTGTTAATGAAGTCTTCATTCTTATTCCTTTCTTTTCTTCTCTTTTCTTCCATTGCAGTGTCTTTACTCCATATTACTCTGAGATTGTGCTTTATAGCTTGGCTGAACTCCAGAAGAAGAATGAGGATGGGATATCCATTCTGTTTTACCTCCAAAAGATTTTTCCAGGTCTTTTCCCTTTTCTTTTGTCGTTATGAACATGTGAATACGTAATTAAGCATAATTTTTGGTTCTCATAATGTACGAATTTTCACAGGAAGAAAAGATGTTTTCAGCTTTTTTAATGATCTGGTTTGCCAATTCTATTTTTGCATTAAATAACTTCCAATCCTGCCAGTGTCCATTTAGTTTTTCATTCACTATTGTTGTTTTTCCCCCTAAGTTCTTATTTCTTTGATATCGTTGACTGATGACAGCAAAAAAAAAAAAGAACCTGTATATCACCATTTTAAATAGCTATTACTTTGCTAGTCATGGTATGCCTACTGGTTGGTATTGGTGCATATTGGGTGTACCATACCATTCCGGTGCTGAAACAATATGTGGTATGGAGGGCGTACCGAGTGTCGATATGCCGAACAACCTCTATACCGAACATACTGATATTGTAATAGGATGGTACTTGTATGGGGTTCTAGTTATGTACTGGGTCTTCTTTGTAAGTCTTTGGGTGTCACTCATGACTAGTTATCACACATGCGAGACATGAGGCAATTGGCTCTGGTTGTAAGAATCTGACTGTAAGGCGGTTACCTTAAGTCCTTTGTATTGGATGGTTTCCACTAAGGGTTACACTTGATGCCTGCATAAGATTTTCCACATTTTTTCTTGCAAGTGCAATCATTGTAATGCTGCTTTAAGTGTCTTTTTCCCTCACCTTCTCCTTGGAACCATGAACCCCTCTATGGTTTAGGTTTTATTGATATGTATAGTAATGAGTTTAATGAAAGGTCTATTTCAACTGTGTCGTGTGTAATGCTAATTTATATAGTTGTGGGATTTTCTTGGAAATGTGCGGACATAGTAGCTATGGTATGCCGAGCAGATTGGAACATAATGAAGCAATGTGAATTTTCTTAGAATCAGGTGTTAATGATGAGGAAACACTGAATGGATGGTACTCCATTTGCTATATGTTGTCAAATAGCTGTTTTCGCATTCAAAGAAAAAGGAACGGATCTTATCCTCTTGATTGTTGAGCAACTTGTGAAAAGTTGCCAACCTCCTAGTTTGAAAATTTATGTTATCTTAATGATGATTTCTTTCTTATGATTATAATACTTTCAAACAAATGATTGTATTGAGAAATATTTAGGTAAGCTAGCAGAACTGGATATATGTTAAATGCATATTGTTCTTATGGTGTTTCTTCGTAATTGTGAGCATGGATCACGCTTATTGTTTATTGCGTCATTTATTTGGTCTTTTTAGTTTTTGTTAAAGGGGCTTCATCTTTGTAATGTTGTTGATCAAAAGAGAAATTCAATTGGTCTTCTCATAATAATTAAATTTTTTTCATGACTTATCTAAATCCTTCATCTTTTCTTTAAAACAAACTATTTCATCTAGGTTTGAACTCTTAACCCTTCATTGAAGTTTGTCTCAGTATTTGTTCTAATCTATTTCATCAGTTCCCACTGACATCCATCTTCGGATTTGTTGAAAGAACGATTTCTTTCAGTTTGAACAATGGACAAATGTTTCTCTAGATTTTGTTGAGTCATTACATCCATTCATTGAATAAGTGATCATCAAACGGTTCTTACTCAGAGAACCTTTGAGTTTAGCTTGAGGCTTTGCTTGATTAAATCCTCGTGGTTGTATAACTTTTGTCATATTTTATCGTCTCATAAATATGAGTTAGAAAAATACAGAAAGAAAAGATACAGAGATATCCATTTCATGCTAAAACAAATCCTTAATTCTTACATGGGTCCTCCCCTTTAGGTCATAGATATTTGTCCATGCAAAATATCTTTTTCGACTCTATCTAGATGTTAATTATTATACTGATATTGTTGGATTTGGGTTTCTCTTGATGGAGATTCTTGATCTCTTTCCACAAGACAATGCAACACACGTAATAAATATCAAGTAAATGATATTATATCATTGTGAACTCCTCATTACGACCCTTTGGCTTTGTTCTTGTTCAAATGGAGCATAGGTTTGTCCTTAACAAACTATGTCACATGAAGGATGTGAATGGTGCTCGCTGTTTATTACTGCCTGGAGGCACATTGAGGACATGTAGGAATACCTTTTGTCTGCCTAGCTACATAAATCACGTAGCGAGGTTATATTTTGTAGCCTTTAGGAATTGATAGCGTATTTTGGTAAACTACATTGCTAGAGAAAGGATTTTAACTTATATTTCCTTGCTTTTGTGTTGTTGGCATGCCTATGTTTGAGTTAATATTTAGGTTTTAAATACCTGTGCCAAGCCTCGTACTGTTTTTCCATTGGCACCATACTAGTACTAACACCACGTACCAAAATTGTCTACTTCAAGAAATTGAAAGCCATTGGTACGGATGATATGCATCCATACAAACTGGTACACCCGGTATGGTACTAGTACAGTTGTTTCGATATCCCGAGACCCATATTGTCCCGTTTCCGCAGTTTTTTAAACCATGGTTATTATATACTTGCAAGAAATTGGAGTATCTTTTTTTCATAATATAGGGATTTGTTTGCGAAAGTTTTATAGCTGTTCAGATTCCATATTTTTTACTACCAATATAGAAGTGCCTTTTATTTTTATCTATTATAATATGAGTTGCTCTTCTTTTTTTTTGCTTAGATGAGTGGAAGAACTTTCTATCTCGGATAGGCAGAGATGAAAATGCACAAGAGACTGAACTTTTGAATAGTGCAACTGATATTTTAGAGCTTCGGGTTTGGGCTTCATATCGTGGGCAAACCTTAGCAAGGACTGGTATGTCTGACCTTTTTCCTACTTGTAATTGTCTTTATGTACATATAACTGTAGTCGTATGGATGCATTTTACTCCAACAAAATTTGATGAGTGGGCCTCTATGTACATATTCTTTCATATTCTTGTTACATATAATGAAACTTGGTCTCCTTTTCATGCTTTTATAATTTCAACGATTTTACATGTTCATAAATTGGCAGTATGCAAAATTGCACAATGGTGAAATGAAATTTACGTACGAGAGCATAAAGTTATGTGGAAGAGCTTGTGTAACAAGGCTATCTTGGAACCCTTTTTTAATTGATATGGGAGGGAAGAAACCCCCCTAGGGATAACTTGGAACCTTGTTTGTACAATATCTTTAAAAGTTTTGTAGGAAAAACTATGTTTGGCCTCCTTGCTTATTTGCTGTTGAGTGTGCACATCTTAATGAAACCTTTCAGATTAAACATATGGAGATATTGATTTCTGGATAATAAAATTGATTTGATATCAGTTTAGGAAAATTCTAGAGTGGGCCAAAGCTAGAAAAAGAAAATGTAAAGAAATACCTAAACTATTAAATATATGAAAATATGTATATAAAAATCAAGAAGATCGGAGTACTCTGAATACTCATTAAAATGCATAAATTATTCAAAATAGATCACCATAGATTTCATTGAAATATGTATTTTTTAAAACCACATTAAGCTGTGTAACTTGCATGATTTATGATGCTAATGAGAAGTGAGATACATGAGATTTGAACCCAAAGGAAAGTTATATTGCTTTAAAATTGAAAAAATGTAACTTAAATGAAAATGGTAGATGAATAACCGTGAAATATTTTTCCATCAGAACTTTAAGAGTAGAGAGTTGTAGCAGGAAACATCTAAGGCATTGAACCTACTCTGGAAACATTCATGCACCCTTGTATCCATGAGTGAGTCTGCTCTTGCAATTGCTTCCGCTTCAGATAATCTTAAGACTAGAGCTACCACTTTTATTAAGTTGAATAATAAAGGAAGTTTGAAATTTTCTACCATTTGACTGGTTAAGCTAAAATATCCGAATTATATTTTATTACTATATTAGGCTTTATTTATGCGTTGAATATAAAATTACTATTTTCATATCTTATAATTTGAATTTGTTTAAGAAGTACTTGTTTTGAAACTGCTCTATTCAAAATATGTCTCAGGATTAAGTGTCTTTATTTGGTAACTGTCTTGGTCTTCAAGTGCTCATGGGTTCAAGTCACCCTCGTATGGAAATTTGGAGGAAGTTTTAACAATTCAATTCTTTTAATGTACTACATGGGCTTATGAGGCTTTTGGATTGTTGATTATGTGGGTGACATGTTGTCTGAGCTTGGACTCTAGGCCCAATTTGCCTGATGAATTCTGGTTTCTGTGACACAACCCATTTTCCTTCACCGGCGTTCTCTCACTGTGGTTGGCTGAGGCAATGGACAAACACTGGTCCCATGGATGACATGAGTCCATTTCGCTAACTCCCTCGATCTACGGATTAAGAAGAGAATTGGCTGGAGAGCGTGGAAGGGAAACAAAAGGAAGAGGAAAGGGAATAATGTTTAATATGGCACATGTATGTTTTGAGTTTGATGGTCCTATGGGCTGAATTTGGACCTTAAATTATTCTTATCTCTTTTATGGGTTTATGCAGAAAATTGGTCTTTAATCTTTATATATTGCATGTATTTATCCTTTTGATTGGATCTGATCGACCAACCTCAAATCAATCCTGCCGCCCTAATCCACCATGTGGAGTGCATGAGTATACTCCACTATAAACAACCTAGAGCACTCGACCAACCAAGATTTGGTGAGAATCAAGGTTCGCCGTCTCAGTAACGGACCCCATACTAGTGCCACATTAGCACAGTGTTGGTACGATACAGTATATGATTTTTTTGGCATACCGAGTGTCGGTACGCCACTCGTACTGGGTACCGATACCGATCCAGTATGGTACGGAATGCCCTATACCTTTCGGTTCGGGCAGGTACAACATAGCATGGTGAGTATAATCCAATTATCAAAATTAGTACTTGGAGTGAGTATTGCATTCCTTTACCTTGCATTTGGTGATCCTATCTTGTTGAAATGGAATTTGGGGCTTAGGCCTCCTAGCTAGGATACACGGGTACTTCAAGTCACATGTCATGTCTATGTTGTATCCATATCGGATGCCAAAATGCCGGTTACTTCTCGAAGACCAGTTCGTACTTGTGTTAATTATTCTATTTTTCAAAATTAAGACAAACATGCCGATACTTTTTGGATACACTTCAGATACTTCCCCAGTACCTCCAAAAAGTGAGTTGGATGGTTAATTTTGTAGTCTATTGATATTAATTTTAAAATATGAAGTATGGATGGTTTATGGGATAGTGACTAATAATGAACTTCTAAAAGTAAATGTTGCCTTATAAAGTATGAACCATGGTCTGCCGTACCGGTCGGTACGGGCTGGTACCGGCCAGTACATACCGGTACTGGACCCTACCGGTACGGTACAGCTATATATTTCGGTACCGGCTCCAATTTTTTTTGGCTTTTAGCCCCATCGGTACAGTACCGGTTCGGCTCGGTTTGGTTCGGTACCATACCGGTACCGATGCCCACTGGAACGTCGGTACAGTCGGTACCGCGTACCTTTTATGAACTATGTTATTTTGATAGCCTACTATGCTTTATGAATGCTTTTCTTATATATGCATGTAAGTACGTATAAAATACACACACACACACAAACATATATATATATATATGTTTATATGTATATACGTTTATATATATAGGTATATCTACATATATATGTCCTTACACGCGTGCACGTGTGTGTATTATTTGAGGTATTATAGCCGTATCATATCTTACTTTTTCAAGATTTTCCATATCAGGATATCCGCATCTTTTCGTATCCGTATTTCGTATCCATGTCCATGTTTCATTGATTACCAGTGCATGGACTAGTTTATGTTTAGCATTGTTCAAGGTTTTGAGACTTACATTTTAAAATTATTTTATAAATTGGACTTATGGTTTGCAAGCTACATCAATCATCAAAGATTTAGATATGATTTCTGTTGTTGGTCTCCTAGGTTCCTGCACAACTATTGACAGGGCTTGCACTGTTATGAAGACATAATTACATTAGTACATTTGCAGTGGGGGCATTGTACTGTCTTAAAGATGGTTAATCTTAACTACAAACCATATTCTAAATCTCCTAGTTTATAAATAGTTTCTGTGACTATTGTTGCTGCTGATTCCGGAATCGAGGTCGGAGTGCAGCTCGAACAAAGTTGAGGTCGGCTGGAGGCTAGTTGAGCAGGCTGGCTGAGATGCGAAGAAGCGGATTTTCTCCAAAGGTGGTTTGCAAAAAGTCCGCTTGCTGGAGAGTTTTCGGCGGGGGACCCTTCGATGCCTAAGTCAGAATAGAATGGTAACTGTGTGGAAGGAAGAAATTTTAGCAGAGTGTCGTTCTCTGTGAATAGTATATTACCTGCCTTTCTGAGGTCCCCGGGGCTGCCCCTTCTTATGGGGGAGCCAGTTTTGTCGTTACCTAGGCTGATGTGGTGTGCACTGATGGCTAGGTAATGGCTGACAGTACAGTCACGGCGTAGGAGTTAGCATGCGTGGGTGGCATGCAGCGCTTGTCGGGCGTAGGTTGTGGTGCTGCCACGACTACGAGTTGCCAAAGCTGTCGGTTGTTAGGATTATCAGTCTTTGTCGACATCTGCTGATTGTTTTTCTTGGCTACTTGGCTCCTCGACTCGTGGCTCGTCAACCGATCGGTTCTTCGGACGGGACTGAAGTCATTCTCCCTGGTTTATGTCCGAGGTCAAAGAGGTTGGTCTGGACCGTGGTCGAGGTGTCCAATATTTTTTCCATCACTTGCCCCCCACTTTCGAGGCTGAACTGCATTCCAGTTCGGACGGCGGAAGTCGAGCCGTTAGCTCGATCGAGGGCGAGACCTTGGTCAGGGGCATTAAATGCGTCGATCAAGCTTCTCGAAGCGTCACTATATCTGGAGTGTCTCGAGGCATCATCATTGTAGTGTTTTCTTCGAGGCATCATTACTGCAACAATCTTGGTGAATCGCTGCGCCGTATTCCGAGTTGATTTGTGGCTTGTTCTGCCTGGGTCGCCGAATTGGCGCCTTGATCAGGGCCGTCTGTGCCTCTATATAAGGGTGGCCCCTCTCTTCAGTATGTGCTTCTTGCTTGATTTTCTCATATGCCTAAGTGCTCAAGTGTCTAGGCTCCCGAGCGGTGCTCTGGTGAAGTCCCTCCGTCTTCGGCGTCCTCCGCATTCTCTGGTTTCCGGTGGGTACCCGTTCTTTGGCTGCTCGACCTCCTCCCTTTGTCTTCTTCTCTTCTTCGCTCTCTTGTCTTCCTCTTCGTCTTTTTCTTCATCTTCTTCTTCATTTACAAAATATATAACAGATGAAAGGAATTTTAAGCACATATACATATTAGGTTCCGAGGAACTATCTTCTCTCCAAGAGAAGTCACATCATAAATTTTATCAAAGAGATGCTCTTCTAAGTGAATGAAGAAAATGTTATAAGTCAAATGTCCTCAACATCCATAGACATGGATGTTGATGCATTAACTCTAGCCAATCCTGATGTAAGTCATTTAAGTCCATGACATTTCCTAGATCAGTTAATTGGGGCATATCCCAATGGTCACACCCCTCTGTTTAGCAACCAGAGTTTCTAGATTTGTGTTTTAATGCAACCCCAAGTATTTGGCCTCGGAAATTAAAGTGTAGGTGGGCCTGCACACCCCCCCCCCTCCGGCCAACATCTTAAAATCTTAAATACAAGTATCTGGAGGAAAGGTAAAACCTCTTAATACTTGAAAGATTGTAGTTGTTGCTGCTAAATCCGGGGCCGAGTTCTTAGTGTAGCTCAAACGACCCTGAGATCAACTGGAGGCGAGCTGAGCAGGCTAGCCGAGGTGCGGCAAAGTGGATCTCCACTGAAGTGTTAACCTCGCCTCCGCCCATGCTTGCAAGTGCTGTGTAGTTTTTACAACATTTAAATAATTGTTTGCTTTTTTTTTTCTTGACTCATGACTAAACAGTTGAACATGCTAAATTTGCTGAAGCCTGCCTGGTATTGATTGCTGATGATCAGAGTGAAAAATTGCTAGGTTTTATTAATTTACGTGAAGTGCAATGATAGCATGATTTTATGCATTTCAACAATAGCTTCTTGTTTTTCCAAAGTGCTCTGATGCCTATATCCTAGTTCACATGATAAAACAGATATATTCATGTCAATAATACAAGCTGCATGCATATATCGCACCACTTTAACTGTTCAATCACCCACCACATGCATCTTCATTGTTCTTATAAAGAAAATAATATATTTGTAAGCCTATTTTGGGAAAGCCTATTTAGATTTCAGAGTTATCATATTTAAAGTTAATGAGCAACCCACCTTGTCTCCAGTTTTCGTAGAGCATTGATCCTTATATTTTATATGTAAGTGCAAGAGAATTTTGCTGATCTGAAATCAATCTCTTTTCTCCTTTCATTGTATGCAGTACGTGGGATGATGTATTATAGAAAAGCTCTTATGCTCCAAAGTTATTTGGAGAGGATTACTTCGGAAGGTTGGTGCATCTCTATGTTTTGTCTATTGAATTTATTTTAGCATGTTCAATCACCATATCTTTGTTCTAACAGATCCAGAAGCTGCACTTTCTGGGAGTAATATAACTGAAACTCAAGGGTTTGACTTGTCTCCTGAAGCTCGTGCACAGGCAGATTTGAAGTTCACATATGTAGTAACTTGTCAAATTTATGGCAAACAGAAGGAAGAACAAAAGCCAGAAGCTGCAGATATTGCATTACTAATGCAGCGGTTTGTATGCCGTATTTAATCGTCTTGCATAGCTGCATCCTTTATTCATGCAATGGAATCTTGGCTTTCTGTTTACAAGAGGAAAACTGCATATATTAGAATTAAATCATTGAGCTGATCTTGTTAATTTTTTATTTGGTGCTAGGAATGAAGCTCTTAGAGTTGCTTATATCGATTTTGTCGAGAATGTGAAGGACGGTAAACTACAAACTGAGTATTACTCAAAACTTGTCAAAGCTGATATCCATGGGAAGGATAAGGTCAATATTTTTTTTAGCAATGTCTGAGTTTTCACTAATTCTCCATACATAGTGATTCTTTTACTTTTTGTTTTTTTTCCCTAATTTACTTTAGAATGATTTCATCTTCAAGTATTCATTGTTTTTTCCTTGACTATCAATAGCCTTATTGTCTTGAGTTTGGTCCTTATGAATTGTAGAGTTCTTCTGTAGTTCCTTCTGGCTTATATGTGATATTACTTCGATTTAAATATTGGATTATTGGTTAGCATACTTTGTTACGCTTGTAGAACTGCTTTATATTTGCTATATAAGATTATACGTAATGCTTGACGAAACAGGGCACATAATATTGGTGTAGTGCTTTCTATATGATGATACAGCTATAATTTTATTCTTATTTGCAAATTTGTAACTCATCAATATTAGATGAAAGGAATAATATTGTATTATGTGTTCCAAACAAGACTTGAAATCTTGGTACTGGATACTAGATTTTTTTGGTACGAGTGCAGTACTAAGTCATACAGTATCGATACTCACTATAAAAAGCGTATTGACAATGTCCTAGAACACTTTTATTTTTTTTCCATTTTTTTAGTTATGATTATTTTAAGGATTAGGAATCTTTGAAATGTGATTCTAAGGTTTTATTGTTATTTTATTTCATATTGGTTCCCAGACCATATGATTGTTTGGTGGATGCAACTATAATAAATAAAAAGGGATAATGCATAGCTTTTAGCTTGAAAATACGTTTCTCAAACAAATCGAATTACAAAATATATACCAATGTCTAGTTCCTTGTGGATTGTCTATGCCGTCCATAGATGTTGGGATATCATTCATGTGGCCTTGGATTTGACTCCAACCTAGATATTGTGCCCAACCTTGCATATGATACTCTAGGCCGCCTTGATAGCCATCATGTTACTGATTCTCTGTGTGATACTAGGCTGACCATCCCACCTAAGGGAAAATCAAGACAAAGAAATTTGACTTGTAATTTGGTTGAGATTGTGGAGGGCGTTAGCTACTTGAGTACGATGATTATGGACATGTATATGGGTCGTACGCTAGCTATGTGGAATAGGAACTGACATACTATTGGGTCCAAAGACCTTACTGCAAGTGCTATATCATCAGTTGCAGCAATGTTGGGTCTAAACCACCAAAAGGGGCCCGTCTTTTGTATGCTATCGTATTGTTGTGGGCTTTACATCATGTGCTGTGGTCCGTTCCTGCGTGGCATGAGTGAAACAAGACTCCTTGGTGAATGGAGTCGGTGCTTGTGGTTGCAAGTTTTATGCACCACCCCCTCCTCCCCCCCACACCACCCCCCTCCCCATGTCCATTGCTATCTCATTAGCCACCATGTGCATCATTGCTCGTATCATGAGATGATCTATGCCAAGGTCCGCCGTACCGGTACCGATCGGCGTACCGGTGGCGGCCCGGACCGGTACGAAACCGGTCCCGTACCGGTCCGTACCGGTGGCGTACCGGTTCGTACCGGTGGCGTACCGGTCCGTACCGGTCCTTCAACAATAAATTACCGGTACCGGATTTTACGCTGATCCGGTACCGGTCCCAGGCCGGACCGGTACGTACCGGTCCGTACCGGCCGGTACAGATCGGTACGGCAGACCATGATCTATGCAAACGATCGTTAAATGGTTTGGTGGTCTTGGAATTTGAGTAAATGGGCTACTCATCAACCATCTTCAATCAATCTGCAGCTTTCTTTCCTTTCCACTTCTTTGACGAACTGCTTCTTTCCCTACCTCCCTTGCTTGATTGGCTTTGTTGGGTGCCTCGACTAGGCCCACCACCCTAACTGGCCTTATTACCTTATTTGGATTGGTTGCCGTGATGACCTACTTAGTATCTCTTTATATATCTTTGGATGGAGGTCTGAGCTAGAGCCTTGCGATCGCGACAGGTTGCTCACTCCTATGGCTGCACATCGGCTAGTTGTAAGCATGACATGTGCCACTCTGCTATTTGCTATATATTAACCCAACCTCTTTTGCTATGACGCTAGTAGTCAAGGAGGTGATCCTAGCTTATCAAGCTCAGGCTGTTGTTTGCAACTTATCATTTGATGCTCGTCATCGTATATGAACTCATTATGAAGTAAGTCACCATATTTCAGTTCTACCTCCTCATGGATGCACTTGAATATGAGCTGTGGATTATACTGCACGTTTGCTAAGTCATTCAGTCTCTGTCTCAGGTGGTTCCTCTGTTTGATGTGTATTAGGAAGTAGGTTGATCAATTGCACTTGCTTCCATTGAAGGAGACCGTGTATGAGAGGATTTGGATTGCTAAACTCAGATTTTTGGATGATAGCCCAAATGGAACCATCATTTAACTGCAAATGCAATCAACCAAACCACATATTTAGACTCCATTTATCATAAAATATTATATTAGCTAGAGCATAGTCTGCCGAATTGGGCCGAACCGCCCGATTTGGGCAGTGCCGAGCCGACCCGGTGCAAAACCGGGCCGGTTCGCTATTTTTTTCGTTTTGGCTGCCTCGAACCGGCCGGAACTGGTACCGAAAAGGGTCCGAACCATGGAATGCCGTACCGGCCCGTACCGGCCGGTACGGGCCGGTACGTACCGGTCCGGTCCTAGACCGGTACCGGAACGGATAAAAAACCGGTATATCCCGATTTTTTATCCGAACCGGCCGGTTCGGAGCCCGTACCGGCCGCGTACCGGTGCGAACCGGCCGGTTCGCACCGGTACGTTTTTTTTTTTTTTAGAACCACAGCGCCGCGCGCTGTGGTTTTTGAAACCACCGCATATCGGCCGGTACGGTACCGGTACCGGCCGGTACGGACCGGACCGGACCGGTACCGTACCGGTCCGGCCGGCCACCGGTACGCCGACCGGTACCGGTACGGCGGACCTTGGTCCGAACCAGCCAAAACTAGTGCGAAACGGTCTGAAACCGGCCAAAATCGGTCGGTTCTGTTCAAACTTGGTGTGAACCAGCCGGTTTCCATCGAGTCGACTTGGTTCTGAATCGGTCCCCCTCTTTTGACTTGTCTAAGGCATTATTTGTTGTTGGGAAGGCCCGAGAAGGCCTTCCCAACAACAATTGAAAGTGGCGGAGAGGTCTCCACCGCTCTTCCTTTCCAACAACTCAAAAATCACACTGATTCAGTAGTTTAGAAGGAAGATCCAAGCCTAAATAAGGTGTGCTTCTTGTCTCCTATCTCATTTTTCTCATTTTTTTGGGCTTGAAAAATAGCTCGAAAATTGCAAAATAAAGAAAGATCATACCAAAATTTTTGGTTTGGGCTTGAGTTTATTATATATTGTAGATCTATGGACGATCCACACGATGACATAAAAAATTCTAATTTTTGGTGTCCATTCATTCAAGTTTCGATGCGATCATGCGCACGGTGGTCTAGGCCTAAATTTAGAAAAAAATGAGAAATAAATAGCTTTTGAGGCATGCCCAAAGGCCTACAAAAATATATGTAGTATCTATTGTTGGGTTCTACATGGATCTGAGTTGAAATTAATACAAACCCATAGAGTAGAATACAGATATGGAGGATTCGAGGCAGCGGCATATAGCCTTGTACGTAGAGTAGGATCCATAAATGTATCAGGTTTCGAGTCGTATACTGGATCCTATTACTCGTAGCCACAGATGGCCCATGACCCATACATATATGGATATAGATATGGTGTGTCTGAGGCATCTTCTAGTGGCTACTATGCTATGCAGACTGGAGTATCTTACGAGTTGGATTTTGTTGCCGGCATATTCAGATGGGCCCCTCCACAGCCGTATTATCAGCCAGAAGGCACCTTTCAGAGCTATTGCTTTAGCAAGAGATCCGAGAGTGCTTATAACTCGGCACACGTTCCTTATGGAATGAATGTATAAGGCTACAACGCCGCTTGGTTAGAGGGGTGGGCTGATGTGCTTTTTGACTATGCTGATGATCCGGATATCTCCGAGAGGTATCGCCACTCGACCTAATTTTAGATATCGGTGTATATATTGTACTTTAAATATATATAATTGATTGTATTATTTTATAATTTTTACATCACTAGATTTGAGGATATTTTATGTTGTTCCTTATGGCATGCAACATCTCACTAATCATTTATGATTTATCATTTTAAAATAATAAGATGCATCATTTAGGTTAAATCGGGATCATAGAAATATAAAAAAACATTGAAAAATATCAAGAAAATATAAAAAACATCAAATTAGACTTAAAATCATTGAAGGAGTTCAAAAAGAGTGATTAGCAATTAAAATTTTTTGAAAACTCCAAAAATGGTTGGACGTGTCGGTATGGAACTGGCACGCCCTACCCGTACCGACACACGGTATGGTACCAGATCGATACCGACCCATACCGACTGCCGACTGTTATGGGTCCTGGTCCCGATTCAGTAGACCTTGAGCTAGAGTTAGTGTCCATAAATACTTAGATTCATTTTATTTTGTTTGCCGTAGTTGCCTTCTCACGAAAGCTGTGGGAGCCCTCCCTAAAAGCTTTAATTTGACAAACAGACACCGTATGGCATCATATCTCTTCTTGCGCATGGCATTATATTGTTCTCATTAAATTTAACTACTTCATCTAGTCATCTAGCAACAATGGTGGTATCAGGCTTCGTCTTGTAGGTGAAACTATGCGTGGCGCTCTTCCAAGTCTGTTCTCAGGATAGTATATTGGAACCTTGGATAGGGGTAGTGGGCTGCGAAGACATGCAATTAATTTATCGGTGAACAATTGTTTGTTTGATAGTATTTTATAATTATAAACAAGCATTGAGGATTTCACTTGGATTACCGGTTAGATGCAACTCCTTGCCAATCCGGCTATCCTACCTCTCCTTAATGATGTTAATACATTTGTTAGCATTCATATGATACAAGAAGCCCATCTAGAGGGGTACCTCTCCCTATCCATAGCCCTAAGCGCACTTATATAGAGGTATGAGTTCTCTATCTACTCTCAGTTCCCTTGCAGAATTGCTAGCTTGTCAATCACCCCTCCATATGCTACTTCTGTGCCACTATGGGTATATTTGCTTTCTTGCCACTCTACAATAATGAACATCAATCGTAGGCTTGCCTTCTCAGTCTGGGGTTATGCCTTAACATCACTTATTTTTGAAATTTATTTACATTTTATCTTAGATTTGGATAACTATAACCATTGCCAAATTTAAACATATTAATTCCAATAGAAGCAACATGTACACCCCTAAACATGTTGTCTATTTATTTTAAATCTTAAATGTTATTTCTTACTATTTTTAAACTAAAAATATAGTTTTAATCAAAAAAATTATATGATTATCTCAAAATCATAATGTCTTTTTCAATGCATTGATCACCCTTAAATCTACGACATATCATGAAATCATGCCAAAATAAATTTTGGCATGATCCCCTTGTTTTAGCAATTTGGTCTATTTTAGTTTTAAAATAAAAAAGTTGAGGAAAAGGAAGAAGATTTTGCCTTTTTTCTGCTATGATTTGAGCTGCCACCTTGCAAAATCCCTCCCTTTTCCATACATCCCTGCACTCCTAAGCTTTCTGAAGTTCAAATGGAGAGAAGAAAGTGGTGGAAAATATGGTTCACCGAATCAGTACCAGGGGTTGTAGTGGCCGATGATCGATTTGATTTGGTATTGGTATGTACTGTATAGAGTCGAGGTATACGAGAGCCAAGAGGAGAGTATGGGAAGGGGGAAGAGGAAGGAGAGTGAGGGAAAGAGAGAGGGGGAGAGGCACACTAGCATCCTAACTCTAGCCTTGTCTTGTTGCGGAGCCATTGTGGCAACATTGTCATCATCATAGAGCATCGAGAGAAAGAAGAGGGGAGAGAAAGATCAGGAGAGGAGAATCAAGAAAGGGAGAGTATAATCAAGAGATCGAGAGAGAGGAGAAAGGGGGAGAAGAATCAAGAGGGAGAAGATTTGGAGTTAGGAGGGGTTTTCATAAGAAAATCGGTTCGGGAACCGGATCGACTGGTTGAATCATTCAGTTAATTAATTGGTCCGGCTTGGCACGTCTCAAACTGCCCGGTTTGGGATGTTTCGACGATCCTTGGTTGGGAAGGCCCTTTCTCCTCTCCCACTTCAATTTTAATTTCAGAACAGATGGGAACCGGTTCAAACTGATTTGGCTGGGGTGGAACTGCCCCTGTCAAAACTGATTCAAATCGAGGGGAACTGACTAATTTCGTTTGGTATGAAGTTTTTCAGACCGCTTCTTGCCAAGTCTCAAACTGTTTCAAATTGATAGCTTACATATGCTTCCCTCATTAAATTATTTGTAGATCAAAGCATCAAATGACATGCACAATTTTCTATTATTAGATAATGTATTTTTCCGATACTTGATATCTATATTCAGATTTAGATCTCATAAAATTTTCATCCAGTTTGAATGGAAAGTCATATCCTATTTCAGAATTTTGCTTCATTAGAAATTTCTTAAAAGCCCGAAATCTGCATTTTGAGCCTACAAATTAATGAATTTCCAGACCCGGATCAAGTAATTTGAGATAGAACTTGCGATTTAAGATTCAAAAAGAATGGGATCGCTATGACAGTGGGGGTGTGATGGATTTATTAGGGTGACGGGTGCATTGTCTAGTCCTTCAACATTCTAGATTGTCTTAATGCTTGTACAAGAAGTTGCACTAATCTTTGGAATTAAACCTACTGCATTTGTGGTTGAAGACACTCAAGTGTTGGCCCCATGATATTATCAGTGAGATGCAGGAATTGGACACATCAATTACTACTGTATCATTGCTCAAAAGATGCCATCCAAAAGTAAACGAAATTTTATTATATATCATTATCTACATTTGAGGTGTCCTAAACATGGAAACAACCTTCCCACATGCAGGGATAAGGCTGTATACATTTAACCCTCCCAGACCCTAGGCTGCTGTTAATCTACATTGGGAGGTGGATGTGATTTTGGTAGCTGTATCAAGTCCAAATGTGTTTCATGGGGTGACCATAATACAATCTAATTTTTGTTTTATATAACATAAGTTTTGTATAATTTTACAATCCTTGACTAAAATTAACCCATATTGCAAAACTGAAGAATTTGAATTTCCCATTTCATTAGCCACAAGTTCTTAGTCTTTATGGTCATTTAGAAATCAAGTTGCATGAATGCTTCAGAATGTGTTATGAAAATTCAAAATTTTAAAAGGTATTTTTGGAACTATGCTATGCATTATTGTTGCACTAGTGGCATGATGAGCTAATGTGTGTGCTTCTCTGTATTTATGATGTCAAATTTTCTCATTTTATAAGAACCATGTTCGTCATTCCAGGCAAGTACCTTATTTTTTGTTATCTTTTTCTTTATGTTGTTCATTTTTGTGTTGATATTTTACGGCTTCAGGAAATCTATTCTATTAAATTGCCTGGGGATCCGAAGCTTGGTGAAGGGAAACCTGAAAATCAAAACCATGCCATAATATTCACGCGTGGAAATGCAGTTCAGACCATAGATATGAATCAGGTAAGTTAATGTCCATGTGTTTTCCTGTATCGTTTGCATCAGCAAGATTGAGCTAAATGAGTTGGGTTGTTAACAAGTCATCTCTGAGCACTTTACTACTAAAATACTAATGTTTGACAATTTATGTTCGTAGTGTACTTTATGCTTTTGCTATATTGTGCTATAAATTGCTATTAAGAACTCAGATGATTTAGGTTTCTCATTGTAAGTAGCTATATTTAGGTTTTTTTTTCTCTGCTTTTTCTTCTTTTTTTTGGTGCAAATTTTCTTTTCAGATATGTACGTACCATGTTTTATAATTTTATATGGTTTACCACCAAATTCTCTGTTTTAATTGCGTTTTTAAGAAATAGATGTAACTTTTAGCTAAATTATAGAAATCTGTTATCAAAATCATGAAAAGTTATTTTTGATAATTGCTCTGTAATGTGTCTTGCATATGTCAAAATACTTGGCCATATAATCTAACGTCACACAACTAAGTTTATATGGTTATGTGCTGTGGAATCCATCAAGCTTGATCTGTGATTAACATACACTCTCAATATAGAATGTTTTGGTCATGAAGATGCAGAAATAGTGCTTCAAGATCCATTACTTTTTTTATTTTTTGGCATCTGCTACTTCGATGCAACTCTATACCTTCTTTATGTACTCCAGGTACTTTGATAGACTGGTATATAAAATAGATCGCTGTATAAATTCAACCATGGATATCAATAGGCTGCATGTGCTATGCTACAGACTACTTCCACTATTAATGTCTTGATTTCTGTACATTGATTACCTGGCAAGAGGCCCGCTTGTTTTTGGCTCAATATGGGTTGAACTTATTGTTGGAGCCCTCTTTAGGCTCTTTAATTCTTGTTTTACTTAGGTGGCCAGATTATCCTTGCTTTTAGTGACTTATATATGGATGTATGGGAAAAAGGTTGCGCTCAAGCTTGAGCATTTCTGTGCTGTTTGAAGAGTAAAGGGTTGTGCTCAAGCTTGAGCATTTGAGCTGGCCTTGATCTTGTCCTAGATTAAAATATGATTAGATGGTGACATGCTCAGTGTTATAGAATAAAATTTGTGCTTGCCATGCTAATTATGTGAGATTATGCAGAACACTTGAAGCAGTAATTTTTATATCTATTCCATGACATCCTAAAGTTTGTAGATATTTACTTTGTTGCAATGCTGTGCCATCTTCTTATCAAAGAGTTCTGAGCTGATGCCACTCTTCTTGTGCAGTAGCACCTTTAGATTGTGTGTCTCATGGAGGCTGTCTAGAATGGGTGGCATAGAAGTGAATCATACTTAATCCTTATTTGGGTACCTTCTAGACTTCTAGTGGTGAGAGAAAACACTGAGGTCATATATGCCAACTAATGCAAGATCCTCTAGGGTGAAAATCCATGGTTTATAAATTAGAAAACTGTACAAACTGTAAGAGTGACCCTGTTGATAGTAGTATTAATAAATTAATATAACTGATGATAGCAAGAAAAGAATGGAATGAGTTGTTATTGGCTTTGGGTTTGTCCAAATAGAAGAAGGTGTAAAAACCAAAATACACGACAAGATCAAAATATGGAGGTTTTCCTTGGTAAATGTTTTTTTCCGTCTTTCTTTGTTTAAAAAATCCAGTTTGTTTTAATTTGCTTTCTTAGGGTGTTCACGACACTCGAAGCTAAATGCTATACTGATATCTAGCAAGATAATTTTGCATCTGTAATCCCATGCAAATGTGATACTACCCAATAGACATCAGTCATTTATCTTGAAACAGGAAATTTTATCCTATCTTATGGTTATATCATGAACTTCTTAACTATTTTTTGCCCAATAAATTAAAACTTCGGGGGATGTTTTGCATGATTTAACTGAGTATCTTATGATGTAAGAGTTTTCTAAGGACTGTTGGATGCGTACCCTGCCCTAGATTTGTTTTGTAAGTTAGTGCCACCCATCATGATATTTGGTCTCCTGTCCCTGGTTGGTGTGAATGTGCTGGTAAAGCACACATTATACTTTTTGTTCGCTGTTTACTAATGCAAATCATGTGTGTGCAACCATATGTTTGTACTATATGCAACAAGTATGTGTAAACAAGGCTTTTTTTGCATGTATACTCTTGCAAATATGGCTTATTGAATATTTACCCTCTAGAAATCACTATTTGCATATATACCTCTCAAACCATCCTTTTTTCGTGGATTTACCTCCATTATATTTTTGGCTAACAGTGTTAATAATAACCGTTTTGAGTACCATTTGACACTTATTCTTTTGCATTAATACCACTAGAAAATTTTACATTAAGTTTGCATTGAAAAGTGCCATACTTTTATATAAATTTTTGAAGAGTGTTAATGCAAAGGGGTAATAAATTAGTTTGCACTTAAAGTTGTTATTTATTAGCACCATTAGCCAGAAGTCTAATGGGAGGGTTATGCTTGCAAAAACATGATGAGATGAGGGGTATATATGCAAATAATTGTTTTCAGAGGGTAAACATGTAATATTTGCAAAGGTACATATGCAAATACCTTGTAAGTGATATATATATATATATATGTTTGTGTTTCTGAAAATGTTTTTGACTCAAATTGCTGGTATATCTTTTTAAAGTTTAACTTTATTTATCAACTTGCAACAATTTTCACATTTGTAATATTATTTCCATTCTGTTCCTGTTATGCTTTGAAGGATAATTATTTTGAAGAAGCATTGAAGATGAGAAATCTTCTCGAGGAGTTCCATTGCGACCATGGTCTTCATAAACCGACAATTCTTGGCGTTAGGGAACATGTCTTTACAGGAAGGTGTATTTGAGTTTCTACCCATCATTATCATTTTAATGCCTCATATTTCGTAATGCTAGATGCTAGCCGTACTAAGTTTTCCTCTTCATATTCTTCACAGTGTCTCATCTTTAGCTGCATTCATGTCCCATCAAGAAACAAGCTTTGTGACTCTTGGTCAGCGTGTTCTTTCTAACCCATTAAAGTAAGTCAACATTTTTATGATCTGTTATTTGTTTTATTTGTTTCTATTGATAGTTTTTAGTTTTCTATAATCTGAAATTCGGTGTTCTTACTTTATGTAGAGTTCGAATGCATTATGGCCATCCAGATGTTTTTGACAGAATTTTTCATATAACAAGAGGTGGTATCAGCAAGGCTTCTCGCATTATAAACATTAGCGAGGATATATATGCTGGTAGGACAACTGATTTATTGTTACCATATATTGTTTGATGTGTTTGATGCATCTCTTATCTTGTGAATTTTATAGTTGTGATTCTCTGTCCTAAACAAGTAGTAAGAGTACTACTGACAACTGTTTAAACTTTCTATGTTTCAAATCCTAAACAAATATTAGGAGGCCTAAAAAAATGATAGTTAAGGTATGAAAGAACAACAATATTATTCTTGTTTCTTTTTTCTCTCCTTTTTTCAATTTTCCTTTTTTTGAAATTCTGCTTATGATTCTTAAGTAGGAGTTCTTGGTCAGGGTTCATTTAAAATCCTTGTTCAGATCTAACTAATTCAAGAATTAAACAATTATGGCTTGGTGATATGGAACTTTTCTTTTTAACATTATAATGTGGTCATGCATATGCACGTGTACATTGGTATGTACATATTGTTTGTATATAGAGTCAGGCTAAAGCAAGGTGGATGGGATTTGTTTTCATCTATCCAGATTTGGCCTCATAGCGCGTGTTAAGATTTTCAATGAGGTAAATCATCAGCCGAAAGTTCTTCGGCATAAGCTTCACGGATTTTCAAGAAAGTTTTAAAACCTAAGAAATCCAAATCATGCAAGGTATGGGACCTAAGTTCTATTTGGAAGTTATTATGTAATTGTTCAATTAATGCACAATAACGTCTTATCAAGGATTTATGTATTGGTTTACATTGGCCATGCTGGTGAGGTATGAGTACTGGTATTCCCCTTTTTATGGTATTGTAGTGACACATGGTATGCACCTTACTTTCACTATGCGGGCGCCAATAGGTAACCCTGTGTTGGTATAGTATCCTACTGGTTAGCTACCACTAGAGTAGGTGTACCATAAGGTACATACAAGTACTTCAACCCTTGTACATTACCTTACCCTGCTTTATAATTTGAAACCATAGAAAACATCCCACAAACTATCAAAGATCTATGCCTTTCCTTTTATTTGATTGCATAAATATATAAATAGATGTAGACGTGAGTGTGCGCATGCGCCTATCCAGTGTGCACTATCCATTTGATTGGATTTAGGCTCTATTTCTACAGGTGCAAGATCAATAATGGAACTGCTAAAATGCATTAGAAATGCTCAAGAAATCTAAATGCTTAGAAACCATATATCAAATATTTTTTGGTGATTTCTTATGCATTAGCCACTCTCAATGTAAAGAGTTTTGTGATACTGTTGTAATTTCTGATCTGGAATTATCCAAACCTGCTGAATTTTGGTTCATAATGCTTTAGGATGTCTATAGCATGATCACTCCTGTGGAATGAAAATTTTTACTATACAATCTCTTTGACACGATAACATTACTAGTCTTGTCCTTGTTTTGGCCATAGTTTTGAGTCTAGTAGCAGGATACTTTCATTTATGAGCCCAAAATCTCCTAGAAAACTTGTCACCAGACTTGCTTCCTAAGTATCTTCCTCTTCTTCTTCTTCTTATTATTATTTTAAGAGATGCTTCTCCATACGTATAGCGAACCTCCTTCAGTAACTAAGGCCTCTTCGAAATATTTTTTTTTCCAAAAGAAAAAATGTGTCTGAATTATGGTAGGTCATGATCAATGGTATAGATTTTCCATCTAAAAGGTGAGTTTTTAATCTTGTACTTGTGGGTTGATGTGCATATCAACTGAGAGGATGCTAGCTCAGCTCTTTGTTTGCACATAATCTATAGATTCGTTACATATATATATATATGTATATATGTATATATATGTATATATGTGTGTGTGTGTATATATATGTATATATATGTATATATGTGTGTGTGTGTATATATATATGTATGTATATATGTATGTATATATGTATATATGTATGTATATATGTATGTATATATGTATGTATATATATATATATATGTATATATGTATATATGTATATATGTATGTATATATCTATATATATTATGCCTATATGTATATAATATTGCAAATTGTAATGATTGAGGCTATTTAAGTCTTTTATGCACTATCTGAACCAACGTTAGCCGAACCATCCGAACCGGGCGGTTTGGGCCGTACTGAACTGAACTGGGCGGTTTGGGCTGTACTGAACTGAACTGGGCGGTTTGGGCTGTACTGAACTGAATCGGTCAAGAAATGGAAAGGTTCGAGCTGTCCGAATTGGCCCCCCTCTGAGTTCCCTCTCTCTCTGCCCCCACCCTTTCTTGGATGCCTCCTTTGTTGTGTTGGCTCGCTCCATCTCCTATGCTTCCCTTTCTTTGTTCCTATTGAAACCCTCATCTCCAGTCAAAAGACTCCCCTTTTTCATTTTATTTCCTGCGGCCCGGTGGTTGTTGGCCTCCTTTGCTGCCACCTTCATCTCTAGCTGCAGCAACTGTGCTTTTTCGGTGGAGATTACTAGTTACGACTCTCTCTCATCCTCTTCCTCTTATCCCCATCCCTCTTTCTCCCCTTTTCTCTAACCCCTTAGGGTTAGGGTGAGGGTTCTCTCTCTCTCTCTCTCTCTCTTCCCCCCCCCCCCCCCAACCTTCCCTCCCTCTCTCCCTCCTGGCTCTCTCATCCTCCCTCTCTCTATTTCAATACACTCTGGCACGACATGGTACAGACTTGTACTATACTATGTCGATAGCCGACCAGTATGGGTCACAGTTTCCATTCGGGTGAACCTTGATATAAGCCAAGATTCACCATTTAGTACATACTCCGTATTGGTGCCACATTAGCACAATATCAGTATGGTACCATATGAAATTTTTTTGGCATTTCGATTCTCGATACGCCACCTATACCGGATACCGGTACTGAACCGGTACATTACGGTACGCCTCGTACCATCCAGTTCGGGCTTGTACGGCGTACGTTGATCTGAATTGATGTGCTTCAATTTACATGGCCTAGATGGTGTTTATCTAATCTTTATCAATTTTCTATTACATTTAAATGATTATATCTGCACTTATTTTGTTTTTCCCTCCTAGGTTTCTATGACATAATTTTTGAGGTCAATGTTATTGAAGGTTATGTATTGTAAATTTTAATTTATACTGGATTATTGAGGTGAAAACCCTCCCACTTCCTGCTTTCCTCATAGTGAAACCTCCTTTGACATTCTAAGTAATAGTACTCCACCATGACTTATTGTTCTATTTGAGTACTTTGGTTTGCTGATTTTGTCTTTGGGTTGATATTTGTGCCATTAATATATCAATTTCCAGGTGGTCATTAGATCACAGCAATGAAATGTAGAAGGCTGATGCTTGCTTTACAGTCTTAGAAATCATATCAAACGATAGGTTCCAAATTTGATATTTGTGAGTGGTTACCTCTAAATTGGAATGGTAGGCTGGTAAGGACTCCAAGGCAAACTGCAAGTAGCTGGTGCTAGTGTTGCTGATTATGTTTATGATTTCATTTCTTCCTATTATGTACCATTAGTAATGCTTTATTATTTGTCCATGTTCAACTGATGAGCTCCCTTCAAGGTGATATGTCAAATAAGAATAAACAATTTATTGCTTCACCTTTGATTAGTAAGAACTGAATAATAACTGGATAACAATACATGGTGGAATATAGCTCAAACAATTGAAATGGTGCTGAAAGTGGAAGGATATATCTCATCTATGTTGGTGTTTCTTATATGTAAAGATGCTGTAGTATGTGTCGGTGCCTCAGTTGTAATTCGATTTTCTTTTCTGTATCTTGTTTGGCATTTCTTCTACCTTGATATTGCAGGTATGAGAGTTATCAGCTATGCACATTTTGTTCCTTTCATCTTTTCCTTGTGTAGCTTTTTAATCAGATTGAGAAGCTAGTTTCAGTAAGGCTATTAAATTTTGTTGGGGGACAAAGCATTTAAGTTGTTCTAGTTAATTTTCTTTTTTATTTCTTGAAGTGCTAGAAGCAATTATCAAACAGTTATCTTTGGAAATCATCACATTTTGTGGTAATATGTTTTTTAAATAGGTGTTGAATATTTGTGATTTTTTCTCTATCGTGATTTTGTGACCTGCAGGATTCAATTCAACATTGCGCCAGGGCAATATTACTCATCATGAGTACATTCAGGTATCAATGTGTTGTTCAAATTAATTTTGTTTTGATTGGGTCTAAATTACTTCTTCTTTTACAGGTCGGAAAAGGGAGAGATGTTGGCTTAAATCAGATTGCAATGTTTGAAGGGAAAGTAGCTGGTGGCAATGGTGAACAAGTTCTCAGTAGGGATGTTTACAGACTTGGGCAGCTCTTTGATTTTTTCCGCATGATGTCCTTCTATGTTACAACTGTTGGATTTTATTTGTGCACAATGGTATGTTCATCCTAATGCATCATGAATCTAGAATTTTGCAACTTAGTAATGGTCATGTGATGTTGAAGATTGAAGGTTTCATTTTTGTCTCAAGAAACTAGCAAAAAAGCAGTTCTTCCTCCATGTTGCATTGCTGACCTTTCATGTATAAATTATAGATCTTAATTGAATTACAGAGTCTAATAATTTTGGTTTCACTAGCAAAATCATTTCACTTCACCCAATAAATCTTATACACAGCTATTTTTGTTTGCTTATTGACAAAGGTAGACACTCAGCTAATTATGTATAAAATAAAATGTCATTTCAATAGAATGGAGGATAATGGTTCTTAATGATTTTGGTTTCTCTCTCTCTCTCTTTTGTAGTCAAGATTTGATTAGCCTATAAATTGGTACCTTGAAAAATTTGCTGAAAATTAGTAGAGTACACATTTATAATCTCAGTTCCATAGTTTTCATAATCTAGTTATGCATATGGGATTACATTCAAGTGTCACTAGTCTATAGTAAAAGGTATCCATTTACGTGCTGCAGATATAGATCTATCATCTACTCATTAACATATAATCAAGAATTAACTACTTACAGACTTAACACTATGGAAAGAAAAATGAACATTTACAATTTTGAATATTCAATGCAGGAGTTTCATGATTAATCGCGTTAAAAATCATTAATTGCATTTATTTTGCACCTGGAACTAACTTGTAAACTTGATTACTTCCCATGATTCATTATGATTGCTACACAAGGGTCATTATTTACCTCTAGTCTGCTTCTTTATTGAGGATATGACTGTTGCAAAGATTGCAGATGGATTGTTGAGACCTAGATCCAGCATGATCTGGACTAACCTTTTTTTTTTTTTGGAGTAAGCTTTTATAATAGATTTTAACATTAAAGTACTATCAAACATCATGATGACCGGATCAAATTGGTATACTACTAAGGTATATAAGATTATTTACATTATTTTATATCTTCTCTTTTTAAATAAATTTTAGCTGGTGACATTTTATTTGCCTGTAATATTTCTATGTTAAGTGCATAAATACTATAATCAGATGAAGCATTCTAAATTATGTAGGAGTCCTTTTTGTCTTGCAGTAGATGCAAAAGAAACCTCAAATAATGGGCAGGGCATTCATTAAGCCTGCAATTGTCTAATCCCTGATGTGAATTTTATTTGTTAATGATGCATATTAATATCATTTTATTTGTAATGGGTGATTATTTTTCCATTGAAATTTATACCATTATGAATTTTTGAATTGGATGGTTCAATAACATTACTGGTGGTTTTATGTTGGTATCAGTTTGGGAACATCATTTTAGGCCCAAAAAGACTGTTTAGATCTTTCTGTTTGGGTCAGCCTTGGTCTAATTTTGCTAAAACAGATCCTGATGCTTGTATGCTGAATCTATGTTTGAGACCATGACACTACTGATCCATCAAGAATATTTACATTCATAAGCTTTATCTGATGATCTGGGTCTACGCCTACCAGTTGCAGCACTAACTGCTTGTCTTGACATATCACAATTGCTAATCTGATGAATGCAACTATGGTGTTTGCCACCACTCTTTTTCTAATAGACCTCTTTCATCTTTGCAGCTAACTGTGCTGACTGTTTATATATTCCTCTACGGGAAAACATATCTGGTGAGTTGGTTTACCTTTCACTTATATCATGACAAGTTAGTTTCGTATATTTTCTGTTGTTCTCTCATGCTAACCAATTATTAGTTTCAAAATCTCAGAATACGTGACCTTATTATTTTTTCCTATGCTTTATATGGGGCTTCCACCAATAGCTATTGTACCATCTATTCACAATCACTTTCTGCAGGATTTAGATTCATAACTTGAGTTGGTATGCTTAAAAATTCATGTTTTAGTAAATTGAACCCAATCTTATTTTTATGCATTTGGTGTTATCGTCTTTATGTTTTTGGACTTCTTCTAGCTTTGCCTATCAAAAAGAAATATATATTAACTTCAATTCTTGCTTAAAAATGGGGAAAACAATTGAAGCTCGGATAATCAGAAGTATTACCTAGTCACCACAGTTTACTGCATAAAGTGTGGAAGTTACTACCTTGACTTGTGTTGTAGTACTTCGTTTTAATACATAATAGCTGCAAATAGACAAAGCATATTTAATTGGAACAAGAGTTGTCATTTTGGAAAATTATTGGTAAGTTATTATGAATTTGTATCGGATGACCGGCGTAGGGTATCTAGTGCTGCAGATAACCGGAGATGTTAAAGAACATGTGGAAAGCATATGAACAACCATGGGAAATCAGTGGGCCTTTAATATCAATGCTCCTACAGTGTTTCCCAATAGGTTGCCTTATACATTTTTGGTTTTGTCAATGTTTTTTTGTCTTGAGGGATTAAATATGATTCATCCCTTGAATGGGTAGCTGTTGTATGGTTGTTTCTCATGCAGCACTTTCAACTACTAATAGTTGGTTACCCAACCTTAAGGCTTCTGCAAACTCACAAACAGGAGTTGTTGAGAAATTGGAAAGAAAAATGAAATGTTTGGGTGATGCATTACCAGAGCTACTTATATGGCTTTACTAATAGAACATTAATGTATGTTTAATTCATAAAAATTAATTCATTATGGCCATTAATAATCCCAATTTAAATCCTTAGTTTGGAAGTTATTCTTAAATTTTGAGAGTGTGCTCACTAGGCAGGTCTGGTAAGATTAGTATAGGAATCTGTAATATGTAAACTTGTCGCTTATTTTGTAAGTTAATCTTAATATCATATGGTGTTTAGAAGACTATGATTTTAACAGCTCAATGCTAATATATGGACAGCCACAAGTGCATATCTGCTAATGATAGTAAAAGAAATCTCTACTTCCTAAAGAAATATTTCTGAATATCTTAAGTGTGATGATGAAGTTTCAAGAGAATAATGAAGGGTTACAATATATAGGTTGTCAACAATAAAGTAGGGTACTAAAGAGCTATAGAGAACAAGGAGGAAGAAGAGAGTGAAGAAAGAGGGGTTTTGCCTGTAGATCTCTTTGTAGATATTGCGCAACTACTAGGGGAACTGGGTTTCGGTAGGCATCCACAATCATTACGGTGACAAGAATTGCTGTGCTGGAATCGGGGCTCAAACCGGTTGCTTGGGGGCACTGTTCGGTACGTCCCCGTGCCATTTCATGCTGGGCCTATATTGATAGAGGGGTCGGGGGAGAGGGAGAACGGGAGAGACGAAGAGAGAGAGACAAGGGGGAGGAGGGAGGGAGAGAGGAGAAGATCGACAGAGGTCGGCGGAGCACATCCCGATATGGCAGAGAGGACGGAGGAGAGGGAGAGAGGAAGAGAGAGGGAGGCAGGGAGAGAGGAGGAAGAGGAAGAGCGCTTCTCGGCCCTCCTCGGGCTGGCCGCCACCCTTCCTCTCTTCCTTCGTCTTCCTTGGCCCCCTCTCCCGTTCTCCCTTTTCCTCCCTTTTCTTCTCCTTCTCCCCCTCTGTCGCCGAATTCTTGTTTTGGTTGTCGGAACCATCCCGGGCTGCTGCCACCGGTGTTGCTTGGTACACTCTGAATCGGGCGGTTCGGCACAGTTCCGCCAACCAAGGTTGAAAAACTTGACTAAGCAACCCAAAAAAAAATAATACCCTGACTAGGCCCTGTATATGTCCAGTTGACATCCCAATTACAATATATTGGTAAACATTTGACAAAATAGCCTTTCACCCATGTAGCGGGCCCTTAAATGTGTAAATATGCTATTTGGTTGAAAAAACTACTTAGGAACCAATTACGCTTAATCCATTATAGGCAAGCTTAATTCCATCAAAGCACGCCCAATTTTTTGCTGGTTAAAGTATATGAAAGGCCACATATCCTGAAATTGTTCATGGGAGGATCGAATTAACTAATCCAAATAGCACTTCGACTATTAGAGCTTTTTACTGACTTCCTCAAATCCTATAAAGACTTCAAAGCTAGAAATATTTGTTGAAAATTGAGACCACTATTCAATATTTCATCATAATATACGATTTGGTGCCAAATGATAGAAGCAATATTGTTGCCAGCTTAGTTTGAGGTGAATTTTTAACAAAAAATAGTTCGCTTGAAATATTTGTTAAAGTAGTAATCATTGGGAAGCTGTTGGAACTATATGATATTTTACTGTAATGTCCTATATGGAAAAAAAGATAATGGATATTAGCATTGGTGCAAAATATGGATGTCTAGTTCGTATTCTAGTATTTTTGCATTGTATTGAATTGTTATCTTACAATTTGAACTTTAAAGAAAACTTGCTTTTTTTTGGGGGGCCTGGATGATGCATCTCTATCAACAAGATTCGATGGCTTGGAGACATAGTATTTGTGTTTTGTGATATGGTAAATAGTTTGAAGCAAGGTCTGCCAAACCAATATTGGGGCTAGTATTGGTCAGCAATCAATTCGGTATGGTGCATGCCCATATCGTGCTATGCTTGATTGTATTGAAACAAGGTGAGGGAGGTGGATAAGGAGGAGGAGGAGGAAGAGAGAGGGAGAGGGAAAGGGAGTAGGAGAGGGAGGGAGAGGTCGAGGGCTCTGGACTTGTTAGAGAGAGAGAGAGAGAGAGAGAGAGAGAGACTGAGGCCAAGGTGTCTGATGATGGGGAGGGCTTCACGAGGACTTGAAGCAGCTTCGAGCCGTCTAGATACGACAAGAGAAAGGGGCTGAGGCTTCGCGATGGGGACGGGAACCGAGAGAAAGAGAGATAGAGAGGGAGAGAGAGCTTACTTGGAGCATTGCAGGGCAGAAAGTATAGGGAGAGCAGGCGAGAGAGCCCTCGAAGGCTCTCAAAGCTCTCACTCACCCTGGGGGGGGGGGAGGCGAGGGATCATTTTATAACTCAAGCCATAGAAATTGACGAAACTGTCGTAGCTGGTGTCGATTCAGTTCGGTGTGGGCTGAACTGCCCAGTTCAGGTCGCGTCGGCATTCCTTAGATTGAAGTGTCAACGAAGGTATCAATGCGTCAATCTCACATGCTATCTTACTCCAGAAACTCTGTTTTGGAGTGGCAATGCTTTCATACTCATTGTTTTCACGTGACAGCTGATATTGTTGTTTGGATACACGAGGCCTTTAGAAATCATCCACATCATCATGCGACAGGTGCTTTTGGTGCATGTTAGGCATTTCAAATCTGTTCCTCGAAGTACATCATAAAATGAAGAAGAGAACAGAGAGAAACTATGGTAAGAGGTTGAGTAAGGAAAAAAGTGTTCTGTTTCTTTATATGCGCATGTGAGAGAGAGAGAGTGCCACAGTGAAGTTGAACAGTGAGGCCTTTTCAATTGAACGAAGGCCCAAACCATATTATCATTCATACAAATCAACAAAGTGTACATTTAATACCTGGTAACTTGTGTTGTCTAACAATTAATTCTATACATGACCATACAAGATGCACATGTTGATATACAACATGCAACATACAAGTTTGACACCATTGTTGCAAGATATGTGGGAGTAAATCTATTTATTTTTTATTTCAGGCATTATCTGGAGTTGGTGAAGCCATTGAAGATCGAGCTGACATATTACAAAACACTGCCTTAGATGCCGCTCTTAACACACAGTTTCTTTTCCAAATTGGTGTCTTTACTGCTATTCCTATGATTTTGGGTTTCATCTTGGAGTATGGCTTCCTTACGGTATGGACTCCTTATTGTCTGGTGGTTTCAAAAAAATTTCGGAGATATATTTTTTTTAAAATGATGGTTTAGCACTCTTGGGTGTTCATATTCCTCAATTTTGTTTCCAGTTAAAATTAGGTGACCTTTGATGCAACTAGTTACATATCTAGTTTGTAGAAACAACTGCAATATTTTAAGCATTAAACCTAAAACCAATAATGTGCTTCCCGGACATGCTAGTGATGTTATAGATAGGTATACATCAATTCTTAAAATAATGGCTGAAGTGTAAAGATCAGATGTAATTGAAGTTTGATGAAGTAGTAATTTTATTGCATCACTCTGTATTGTGATTGCCACTATGGAAACAATTGCGGAGACAAGGTGGAAGGCAATAACTATGGATGGGAAATGGTCTAAGGCAGAAATGAGATACAATCATCTAATAACACAAGAAACTTGATAGAAATGCATGGTAACGATAATGTTTTCTGGTAACTAAGGTTTACAATTTCAGTACTTGGGAGCTGTAATGGTTGGTTGTGCTTCTGGTATGGTGGTAGTATAGATCTGTGCTGGACTATAACAAAAGGAGAGGGTGTTCCACCCTTCTTGACTCAGTACTGGTGCTTTACCAGAGTAGCATTTGCACTTGCTTGTCAGTACCAAGCACTTCCCCTTGGTTTAGTTTGATACAACCATAACAGGGTATTATATCCTGATTGCCTGTCTGCTGGTCTAGTTTGGTGGAGCGTGGTTGCTAATTACCATAGCTGAACTGCTAACAGAATAGGTTGTATTTGTTTCTGGTATTTTGAATATGTTCCCTACAGTTTTCTTATGGTCTCATAGACATTTCAACCTGGTATCCCTATTTGGAGAAATATATTGAATCTAATTCCTAAATATGTTTCCCAGAAACGATAGCTTGATTCTTGTTTCCCAGTACTTATGATATGGATCAACTCAACTCTTTTTCTATCCACCTCACTGCATATTTGAGAAGGGAATGGCATTATAAATATGGTGTTCTGTTCATTGCACAATCATTCATTCTATGCCACTACCTGTTGAACATGAATTCTCCGCATGAAATTGATTGCAGGCCTGGCCTACATAGTAATTCACAGAGTTTGCAAAATATTATATTGGATAGTCCAAATATTCCTGAATGCATAAACATGTAGAAAAATGTATTTATGCTTCTAAGCCAGTGTTTTGAAAAGTACCCAACTAAGCACCCTGGCAAATGAGGGGCCCTGGGCACCAGACTAGGCGCATAACATCCCCAAAGTGCCTAAGCAGTGATGGCTTAATTCCTGCTAAGGTGGGATACTTGTTAGTTACAACATACTTACCTCGGGAAAGAAAACTTTTGATGTACTTTCGAGTTTAAGGACTCAAATGATAGACTATTTTTCCAGTTTTTAGAGATTTATTTTTCTATTGCTGTGATTTTCTGTTATATATTTCTGGGTCATTGTTCTTGGCATTTTTGGAGTCCTTTTGTCAATCAAATTTTGGTTTGATTATTCCACATCTTATTGGGATTCAATTGGACGTTATCAGTCTGCTTGTTGCTTAAGGAGTCTAGATTTAGTTGTTTAGGATTATATAATCTACTTTAAAATAGTCTAGTTACAGTAGGTAAAGGAGGCTAGTGAATTTATTAAAGAGGACCTTTTGCCAACTCTTTTTGGGTGGTTGATGGAGATTATATTCAGAAATTTGTCCACAGGCCTCGTTTGTTTCTTCTCTCGTCTTCCTATCTTCTTGCTTCCTCTCTTATTCTCTTCTTTTTTCCTCTTCTTTTTATTTACTTGTCCTCTAGTCTGTATCTAATTTCTGATATAGCCGATTTCTTACTGATTTTTGGATCAACTCAATTTATTCTCCAACTTGCAGAAGATTTATAGTTCGTAGCCCATATTCCAACGGGAGCTGCAGCAATTTGACATGCGAGGAAAGTAAAAAAGGGAAAGAACAGCAGCCTCTTCTTTCTCTGTTTCCTGTCCAACCATCCCTTCCTCCTCCTTTTCCTCTCTTCCTCCTCTTCTTCTTCGTCTGTTTTCCCAATCCTGTCATTCATTCATTCATTCTTCTTCCCTTGCTTTTTTCCCTTAATCCAGCCTTTCCATCTTCTTCTGAAAAGGGTGTGTATATATGTGTATATGATTAATGTTCCCTTTGCATTTTCTTAGTTGGGCCATTAATCATTTTTTGGAGAATTGATGATACTATTGTATTATATGTAGGCAAAAATTGTAATTTTACTACTTGACATGATTTTTCTAACTTGCTATTTCTACATATTCAAAAAGCTTAATTTATTTTGTATCGTTTTTATGGACAATTGTTGGATGGTTTGCACTCCTCTAGATGCTTGCTGCAACAATTACTACCTTCTAAAACATTGCTAAGTCATCGTAGGCTTTTTCAAGGGTTATTTTTGTCCATGAACATTGTGTTCAAGGACTGCTGAACTATAACTAAGCAGGTGGTTTGGGACATACCATACTGGAGCATCCAGTAACTGAGATGGATGAGTCACCCAATTCAGTTCTATGTCAAAATAGGCTTTAACCAGGCTAACCGTTTTGGTTTTGCCCAGTTTCAAGTGGTTCAAGCTGTTCCAAAGCTGAACAGGTTCAGGCATTATAAAACTCCTCTCCCTTCTCTCTTTCTCTCTCTCTTGATCTTTCACCTCTTGGGAGTCGTGACTCCTCTCCTTTCTTGTGATTCCCATTGCTATGGTTAGGGTTTCGTCATTGCTATGGACAATGATGATGACGGCTACGATCAATTCTCGTCACTCAATTTAGTCCCAAAACCGGCAATATCGTTAGAATTGGGGTTAGGGTTCCATCTCTATCCCCACTTCTCTCTTTCTCGCCATCGCACGACTGCCTTCGAAGATGACAGTGATAGGAATTAGGGCGCGAAGATTGTAATTGCGCCTGTCCCTCCCTTCTCCCTCCCTCTCTCTCTCTTCCCCCCTCTCTCCCTCACTCTCCTCTCCCTCTCTCGGTTCCGGTATGTACATACCAGTACCTTACCGAACTGTTAGCTATAGCCTGTATGACCCTAGATACTGGTTCGACGAACCTTGATTATGTTAGAGCCTCAATCAAATGATTTCACTTATCGCCCTTACGGTTAGGTTATCATTAGGCTTTCTTGACTTTACAAAGTTCTTATTGATTTATTTACGGGATTTAGTTCAAAGTCTACCAACTCATTGGAATCAAAACATGGCACCCTGCCAGCACATGTTAACCATTAAAGGCTAAATTACTCTTTATAATATCATGGTCTACTGTACCGGTCCGTACCGGCCGGTACGGGCCGGTCCGGCCTGGGATCGGTACCGGATCAGCGTGGAATCCGGTACCGGTAGTTTATTGTTGGAGAACCGGTACGGGACCGGTTCGTGCCCGGTTCGGACCGGTACGGGACCGGTTCGGACCGGTACGGGACCGGTTCGGACATGTTCGGGCCGCCACCGGTACGCCGATCGGTACCGGTACAGTGGACCTTGCTTTATATCCTTTCAAGGATTTTTGAGAGAGGCACAGTAACTATTAGAACTTATTTGTTCAAGTCTATATTGCTTTTTAACCCTTGGGCTCAATTAAAGCAACAGGCTTGATGGATGTTGTTTACATGTGGAAATACTTTGTTAATTGAATGGCCTCTTGGGGTACCAGGAAAAACATGCAAGCTTAGCCTCAGAGAGCATGGTCAAATTTTCTGACTTTGATCCTTTATGTTCAGTCTGGCATTGTGCTTTCTTGGGTTCAATGATTGTGGAGCCATCTTTTTGAACAAAGTTGCACGTAAGGTTCGTTGTCTCGGTACTAAACCCTGTACCGGTGCCATACTAGTACTGTGTCGGTGCGGTACGGTATAGGGTGTTTTCGGCGCACCGAGTGTCGATACGTCTTCCATACTATGTACCGGTATCGGACCGTTCTGGTACATCCCGTACCATTCGGTTTGGGCCGGTACGGCAAACTATGGTTGCACGCGTTCCTTTGCTGCATAATTTTAAGAACGAAAGTAAAGTTGTACACTTGTGTCACTGCTGTCTTGTTGCATATGCTGTGAAGTTTTCCTTTTGGTTTATTGACTGATATAATATGGAACATCATGTAAACATTTTGATTTACTTACATGTTTAATTGGTGGTTATTGTTTGTGTAGGCTGTTGTCAGCTTTATCACAATGCAGCTGCAGCTTTGCTCTGTCTTTTTCACTTTCTCTCTTGGAACAAGGACACATTATTTTGGTCGGACAATACTCCATGGAGGTGCAAGGGTAAGAATTTATGCTGTCTCACTGCTTTAGACTTTTATTATTTCAAAATATTCAATTCTATTGATTTGAAATTGTTCTTGATTCTGTATTCAGTATCGGGCGACTGGAAGGGGTTTTGTTGTCCGCCACATCAAATTTTCAGAGAATTATAGGATTTACTCTCGTAGCCATTTTGTAAAAGGGTTTGTTAATCTAATTTATGAACATGCATTCAGTAGAACTTCTATAAGCCCATATTAATACATATGTTTCCAATGTGCAGGCTAGAAGTTGTGCTTTTGTTGGTAGTATTCCTCGCATATGGTTATAACAAAGGCGGAGCTCTGTCATACATCTTGCTTTCAATTAGTAGTTGGTTCATGGCACTTTCATGGCTTTTTGCTCCTTATTTATTCAATCCATCAGGGTTTGAGTGGCAGAAGTAATCATCCAATCCCTACCCCACTCCCCCATGCTCAAAAGAGAAAAAAATTGTGTTTCCCACCACAATAGACTTATGCACCTTCACGACAACCAAAACCTTGAATAAGATATCGCTATTGTATTTTCTTCAGGACAGTGGAGGACTTCCGAGACTGGACAAATTGGCTTCTTTATAGAGGTGGGATTGGTGTGAAGGGAGAGGAAAGCTGGGAGGCTTGGTGGGACGAGGAATTGGTATGTGTTTTCTGTCATGATCACAAATAGAAAACTTTATTCAAAGTTAATTTTCCTGAGGACAGATGTATGTTCATGACTACTACTTTGTGTCTCTCTGGTAACTGCCTAAATGCTAAAATCAGTATAAGAACCTTATGAGCATCATTTTGCAACTTTGTTTTTCTGGTGGTCCTGTGATATAGTTGGAAGTCGGATGCAGTATTATTGTTTTGTACTTTGTTTTTTGAACTTTATCTCATAGTGCTGTTTCGATTTTGATAACAGACCACTAAAACGTTTGCTGGTTTTATATCCCTTCATCTTTAGCGAAAAATCCTCTTTGCTTCTGAAGTGCTCGATATAGGTAATTAGATAATATAAGAAAATCATAATTTTGGTTTGTTCATATGAAAAACTACTCACTTGAACAAGAGTGTTTCCACTGTATACTTGGTGGATCTAACAACATAGTAGTACTTCATTTACCATACACGTTCAATATTGGTAAAGCTAGCTCATTGTTTTATATGTACCGTAAGAAGAAATCACTGAACTGAAATCCTTGTTGGTGGTTAACATTGTAGAAAATAGGTCAAGTTGAGATCTGAAGTCTCCTTATACTATTGTAGAATTGATTTTTCCTTTTAATCGGAAAACCCTCAAAATTCTTAATATGAACACAACTATCTCTGTTTTTGCATCACTAACTTCCTTATTTTTTATAAACAAAAAAGTTATGCTTGCTTCCAAGCTACTGATTTCAAATAGAAGAGTTTTCATTTGCTATCGAATTAATGCAACCTGCTTTTTGTTTGCTTCCTATCTTGATCAAGTTCATTTGCAAGAAATTTTCTTTTGGTCTCTTTTAAATGCTTGCATAGATCTATTCTTTGGTTGGCTCCTTGGTTCTTCGAATGATTCATGCTAAATTTGAGAACCATCTAAATTATATACTGCATTCAAGCTTTTGCCAGAATATGACATCCCATTTGATGCTTGATAGAAATCGAATCAGTATGAGAAGACATCTTTTTTTCCACATTGGGTACTACTAGAGCTTCAACCTTATAGGCATTAGATGGCCATATGTTAGATTTCCACCGAAAGTAAAATGATATCACTTCAAAAGATCAGAATGCCAAAAGGTCCTTGGCTGTATAATTCACTGAGATGATTTAATTTGCATTCTATTATTTTCTTTTCTCCCTCTTTTTCCTTATTTTTTATTTTTTGAGTAAAATTGTGAAAAGTAAAGCTAAAAAATTAATAAGACTGTTAAAATTGTCAAAATAGAAATACCGAGGTCTGAAAGCTTGTATCCAATGAATGTGCTAGTTCCTGTTTGAACAAAATTATTGGAGCACACCCAAGTTCCATGTGTATAGTTTTTGGAAAAAGAACTGCTCCGTTATTGAGAACATTTAATCTTGAAAAGAAATTCATCCATGAATAGTTCATTATCTATTCTAAATTTTTTATGCCTGATCTTTGTTTCAACTACCTCCCTTTTTGCCCCTTTTAGTCTTATATGCTATGTTGGGGCCTTCTTTGGGTTATACTTTAGTCTCATGCGGAGCTTTATGGGAAGATTAAGAAATAACATTTCCTGTATCTAATATTTAATCTTCCATTATTGAATTGAGAACTTTTTTCAGCTTTATGTATTTATTTTCCATGTCAGTTGTGACGTTGTTTTGTTACTTAAATATATATAGGCACACATACATACACTACGTGGGAGGATTTTAGAGACTATCCTGAGCTTAAGGTTTTTTGTCTTCCAATATGGCATCGTGTACAAGCTGCAGTTAACTGGCCCAGATACTTCTTTCACGGTAAGAATTCATTCCTTTAGTATCTTTTTTGTATTTTAACATTGTTGTTATGGTATGATCGACTGAAAAATCATCAATTTCATCTCAACATAGATGAGCTGCAAGCTATTGGAAATTTATGGCTTCATTAAAACCTCGATGATTGCTGTATATGTTTTTTTATATAAAATTGTTTATCAGTGGTTGTTAATTTCATCAAGTATCTTTGCATCCAAATATGCAAATAATTTTTTCTTGAATGTTTATCTAAATCATTAGATCTTTGGGGCAATAGAAAGACAAGAGGATTTAGGTCACGGCCGAAACCTACTAGGAGGATTTAGGCATTGTTGCAGAAAATTCCTCGCAAGATCATAACCTGTCAGCTAAACAATCCATCTGATTATTATACTCCATAAATCAGTAATTTATAAAATCTCTCAGCCAAAAAAAAACTAAATTAATTCCTTAACACATTTTAAACAAAGATAAATAACATCATTCATCCAAGTTTTAACTAAAGAAACATTTTTAGCAAAATCCATCAATTTCATGGAACAATCTATATAACTTATCCAAAAGAAATACGCAAGGTTCGCCGTACCGGTACCGAACCCCGTACCGGTGCCGCACTAGTATAGGCGTACCGAGTGTCGGTACGGTACCGTACGCTCGGTACCGACCGTACCGACATTGGTGTACCGATACCGGTACCCATCGGTACGGGTACGGTACGCTCGGTACCGACTGGTACCGACCGGTACAGCGAAGCTATTATAGCTGTAACTAAAGCTCGTCAATTAGCAAGAATGTTGGACTTATTATTATTATTTTTTAACAAAAGAAGCTCTTCATAGCTAATCTATTTATAATGGTGAAAGTACTGAGCTGGACAACAGTAAGCTATAATACACAATATATAAGGAATAAAACACTTAATGGTATGAAAATATTTTGATAGAAAAATAATATCAGAAAAGCAACTATGATAATTACTTCAAGTCTTTACAATTACAATTGTAAACGAGTAGTAGTCTATTAAAATGTAAATAGTATACAAAGCAAAGTTCGTCGTACCAGTCGGTACCGTACTGTACTAGGCATACTGTACCGTATCGGGCATACTGTACTGAACTAGTACGCCTTGCCGTCTTGTACCGTGTCGATACTCGGTACGCCTCGCCGTCTCGTACTGTACTGCGTATCGATATTGTAATAGGATGATATTTATACTAGGTCCGACAGGGAACCTTGATACAGAGCATAGCAAGTCTGCAGTACTGGCAGTGACATCTATACTGGTAGGTGCTGGTAGGCTGGCGATACGGTATGGTATTGTGCCATGCCGTTCCAGCCTGAACTGACAGGGAAGTCGACAAGGGAGGGGGGGGAGGGAGAGGACAAGAGGAAGGGAGGTAGAGAGCGAAAGGGCAGCGGAAAGAGGCGGAGGGAGGGGGAGAGAGGGAAGAGAGGAAAGAGGGAGAGGGAGGGATGGAGAGGGAGTGGGAAGGAGGGAGAGGCCGGCGGAGTGCGAGAGGTAGAGGGAGGAGCGGGTGAAAGGGCTTTTGAAGCCCTCTCTCCTCCACGTTGCTGGAACAAGGGTGGAATCGTCAACCACTGCCAACTTCATTTATTATTTTCTTTTATTCAGTTTTTTAAAGTGAAGTTGGTATTGGCTGCCGACTTCACTTCAAAAATTTATAAAAGAAATAAAACAAGGGGTCGAAATAGGGGCTCCGCCCTTGTTTTGGCAATGTGGAGGAGAGAGGGCTTCAGAACTCTTCTCTCCCCCGTCCCTTTGCCTCTCTCATGCTCTGCCAGCCTCCCTCTGTATCTCTTCCTCCCTCCCTCTCTCTCTTCCTCTCTTTCTTTCTCCCTCTCCCCCTCCTTCGCCAGTTTCTCAATTCAAAAGATAGAACTATCCCAATCGGCCTCCGGTACAATTTGCTACACCTGAATTGGTCAGTTTGAAACGGTAGCACCGACATTGGAGCATAGGATGCTATATGCAGTAATCAATGTAGGTTGCAGGTCATGTTTCAAAATATTATAATAGCACAATATGCAGTAAAGATAAATAAGTTTGCAAATCATTGATCCATCTTCTTGGTCGGTATATTGTGTATACTAGCTTAGTGATGCATAGTGACAGTACAATTCGTCAGTTTCATTAACTAGGAACTAAAGGCCAACAAGTTAGTCCCTGCTGGCCAGGACTCGGACATCATCACATGCCTCAAACTTATTTAATTCCTAGGGATTTAACAGTTTGCTGGTACCAAAAGTTAGCAACATGGCCCCCATCTGACTGGGACGACAGTTGATTGTCTCAACTAAGACCATGAATGACAACAACTAATCCCCTGCTCGTCAATCTTTTAATAACAATGTACTGATTGGAACTTTCAAAATACGGTAGCAGTCAACAAATTACAATTTCCATGTAATTTATAAACTTTGAAGTTTTCAATATAAAAGGAAATAACTTCATTAAATCATAAGTGAAAGCAATGAGTTGCATCATCATTATAAAGAAACATTCAAAAGCACAATAATGTGATTTCAAAGACAAAGTGATTACTTCAAGGATATAGATAAACAAATAAACAAGAAGTTTTAGATCTATTTTTCAAAATCTGAAGTACATTGTGTCTAACCTTTTACCGGTTATTTCTATTCTAGCTCTTAAGGATGACTTCCTACCATTCAAAGACAACTCAAAGTCATTCTCCAACTGTCCATAGGTCTCTGAAAATTCAATGAACATATAAACTATAGCACTTCGTTAGTACTCTGACTTCACAAATTCTAGCAACGAGGAAAAATTATATCAAATATTTGACTTAGCATTGGAGTTTTTTTTGGTACAACTAGATCTCGCAAAGATTTGGCCTCAAAATTTCAAGTTTATTATTTTTTTTTTCAAGAAAAAAACTCAAATCAACATTATAGCTAGATACTATTCCGTTGATCTAGCACTCCAAAATAAATTCAACATAATCTCTTAGGGAAGGGTTCAATTCTTGGTTGTCTCCAGATTAAAATATCTGCATATAATCTTAGGGTGCATAAACTTTCATGCCAAAATTCAAATTCTTGGTCAACCAAATCGAGGGTCCATGAAAGAGCATTCAGCATTGTAATCCCCATAATACAGCTTCAATTCTCCTCCATGTGTAACACCTCTATGAGTAGAATTAATTCTTGATTTTCTCCAAAAATCTACAAGTGAACATCATAGTTAACAAAATTTCAAATCCAAAGCCACTTCTTATTCAGTTGATACAAATTATACAGTACAATATCCTTAATGCTTTTTTCTTTGGGGTATTATAATCATATTTTTGCTAAAATATAATGCCGGAGACCTAGAGGGTTGGCCTTTGTGCAACAATAAAGTTGCCCATTATGACTTAGGTGTCATGGTTTACAAATACAGAAATAGCCTCTTCCCATGCAAGGGTAAGGTTGCATGCTTCTAATCCTCCACAAACCTTGCAATGGTAGGAGACTTACGCACTAGGCCCAAGACCTAACAAGATTTGAGAAATCCTTTATAATTAGTAATTTTTTTTCGAATTTCATGACTAAAAGAATTTAACAACTACAACAAGAACCCTAAAAAGAAGTAAGGCTTGTTGAATTAAATCTGACCTCAAATATCTCGAGTTTGGAGCTTGCAACTCTCAGTCAATTCTATTTCTTCAAGCTCAGAAATTTCTCAAAATCTTCAACTATATAAAATTTAGCACCTACCACAAACATAATAATAAATCAAGAAAAGTCACATTTTCTCGAACCTAATGAAAAATCCTACAACTTATTTCCTCCTAAATCCCTAATATTTTTGTCAATAAGTTTGTAAATCAATAGTTACCTTCACCCTTGAAAACATTTTCTTGTTCAAAACTTTTGATTCTCCAATGAAAATTGTTTCAATACTTGTTTTCCATTAAAACATTTTTTTGAGACATTTGTAGGGTCTAACACCCACCTTTCTACCCTTATTGCCACCGCATCCTTAGAGGATGAGTCCACCTCTTGCCCATGTCCCAGGAGGTGGTACCATTCGAACTAAAGTTCAGTGGTTGTTTTCCTTTACAACTCTTGAAACATTTTCTTCTTCGTCTCTTTCGAACAATGGCACTCTTTTATTTTCCATCAAAAATGTCTTAGTGAGTTATTAGTCATTTAGGGCTCCTCTCTTACCATATTTTCATCCATCAATCCATAAATTAGACTGGAACTCACCAAGCCCATCATATTAGGACTGCATGACAAACCCAAGTTCAAACAGTCATATCATACTCATTTTAGGACGAAGTAGGTTGAAGTTGTGCTCGTTTTGAAGCTCTTGAAGTCTTGTTTTGTATAAATTGGTTTCACTCAAAAACTCGAAGTGGTTTATGAATATTGTCTGTTAAAGGTCAGTGTGTCATTATTATTACATGCATCGAATTAATTCCACTAATTCCTAGAGAACTCTAAGTACTAAACATAACTCACATTTGGACAATAATTTATGCAATATTATAATTAAACTATAAAATTAATTTGAGACGTGCAGGGTTTTACAAACCTTGATTAATGATTAACATAAGTTCAATCAGCTATAGAAGAATATTGCATTGTTCACTTATGTATAACTTGTGTAGTATACTAGACAAAGCCTTAATCCCAAACTGCTTGGGGTTGGCTACCTGAATCCTTTTCCTCCGTCTCGCTCTTTTTAGGACTTTCTGAAAGTTGCAGAGATATCCAATCCTTCCTTACTACTCCATCCTATATAATTTTCAGTCTAGCTTTACCCCTTTTTTCTTCTACATGTATGAAATGACTCCATAGTGGTATATCCCTCCATCTATATTGTACATGTCCAAACCATCTAATTTATTCTTTCATCAATTTGTAATCGATCATAAATATGAAAATGATCACTTTTAGGAACTTTGTTATCCTCAATTTTCACTGCACCTTCATCTCTATTTCTAATATTTATCTCTAATACATGTATTCATCCTTAATATCAAACTATTAGATTCTAATGCACTCCTTTATAATTCCAACTTACGATTAACTCTGACCTTTGTTTCATCTATTAAGATTATATCATCCGCATGTAGCAAGTGTGGAGAAATATTATTCTGAATATACCTAGTATGCTCATCCATAGCTAATGCAAAAGGGTAAGGACTTAGAGCAAATCCTTGTTGTAAACTTATCATGATTGGAAACTCAATAGCATTACCATCAGCAGTTCTCACACTAACTACTTTGTTGTGCATGTCCTTAATTATATTAATATTTCTAGTGGAAGCTTCTTTCCTTTCTAATACTTACTATAAAACTCTATAGGGACTCTATCAAATGCTTTCTCAAAATTACTAAAAAAGCTATATGAAGATCCTATCTCTTTTCTGTTTATTTCTCCATTAACCTGCGAAGGAAAAAAAATAGCGTACATAGTCAACCTTCCTGGTGTAAAACCAAATTGATTCTCTAATATATGTGTCACACCTAAATCTTACTCAATCATCCTCTGCCAAAGTTTCATACTATGGCTTATGAGTTTAATACATAGTAGCTAGAGCAATTTTGAATATCTTTATTCTTACAAATTGGTACTATAGTGCTCTTTCTCTGTTCATTAAACATCTTTTTGGTCTTTAAAATTTTATTAAATCAATTAGTCAACCAAATTATTCCCATGTCATCTAAACACTTCCAAATCTCCATAGGGATTCCATCAGGTCCAACCACTTTTCCTATTTTCATCATTTTAATAACCCCCTTTATCTCAGATACTGTAATCCTACATGCAAGGTATGTTGAGCTGGCCTGTACCGGGCAGTTCAGCACGTATCGTACCGGTACCGAGGCCAACCGGTATGGTTCGGCCGTGGAAAATGGTTCCGACCTAGTATCGGCGCAGGGAAGAAGAAAGAAGAGGAAGAAAGAAGAGAAAGAGGAGACTTACCGATACCGAGCCTCGTCGGGGCTTGCTCGCGGGAGAAGAACAGAGGGGAGAGGAGAAGAAATGAGAAGGCTCGGAAAGAAGAACATCCTGCGCGGAAAACGAGTCCCAAAACAAAAACGACGCTGGGTTTTGTGCGCGGTTTTAAGTGGAAAAACAAGAAAAACGCGCGGAAACGCGTTTCACCCGCGCTAGGCCGCGCGCTACCCCGAACCGAGTCGGTACGAGCCGGTACGATACGGTGCCGGTATCATACTGATACGGTGCCCACCGGTACGTCGGTATAATTGGCACGGCGGATCTTACCTACATGTATGTTTAACATTTCTATCCGTAATGGAACTAATAAGTCATCCTTAATTTTTTATATGGCTTTCATTAAATTGTTGATCAAAATATCTTCTTCATCTTTCTTTGATATCATTCCCCTTAACCAAAACATTTTGATTTTTCATCTTTGATGCATTTAACCTAGGTAAAGTCTCTAGTTTTTGTTTCTCTAAGTATTACGATCTTATAGATATTTTTCTCTTTATTCTTAGCTTCTAACTTGCAATATAACTCTTCATGCACTTTGAATCTGGCCTCTTATACCACGTTAGCTTCATTCTTAATCACCTTGTAGTTTTAGGTAGATTTCTGTAGCACTCTTTTTGCCTTAACCGCTAACTAAATTTTCTAATTCCACCATACCTTATTGGATGGGTTTCTTCGCTTTGTTTCTCCTAATACCTCTGTATCCACTTTCTTAATATTGTTAGCCCTCTTTTTCCAGATGATATCGATTTTCCTATCTAGACCCTATTTTCTTTCTTTCAATATTCAATCTTTGAAAGCCATTTATTTCTTCTCGCAAATTTCACCACCTAGTCCTCAATTTCCTATTTTCTTTAGTCTTTCTCTCACTTCCTAGTATGCACATCCAAAACCATCAATAAACAAGGACCTCTGTCTGCTGGTCGGTCAGTAATCGGATTTCTAATAGATATGCACTCTACACTTATATCATTTAGAGCATGATTGATTATATGCACCTACTACCTTGGTATAGTTTTGTCCGCCTCATTCAGTCACTTGGTGTAGGTGATACATAACTGTAACATGGAAATATTTACACATGCTAATTTTTCATTTTTAGAATCTTTGAGTTTCCATAAAATGGATTAACAGCATAAGGCCCTAGGTGCATCTATTGATTGACTAACAACTTTTGTTCGTAAGATGTAGGTAGCCAAGTAGACCACCTTCATGGCATGGGCTGATTTTGGCAAAAAGAAACATATTTGTTTGCTAACTGGCAAGTGATGCCTACATTGATCTTCCAGCAACTCTCCTTGGTTATTTACTAAGCCTTAGTTATTACATATGAAAATCTTCTCTTAACTATTTAACCTTAACTGCAAGAAAGTACTCTAATTTAATAGTCCATAGTGTTAAATAAAAATTTCGATCTACCTTTTGATAATGTCATATATCATTCATCCGTCATCAACAATATTGTGAATGTATGTCATTGAACATAGCAAGTAGTAATGCTAGCTTTAATATGAAAGAATGAACAGCCTAGTTTAGTATTAGCCTGTATGAAACAGCCTTGTTTAGTATTAAGATATTATTCACTTTTTTGCTAGAAGAGCCTAGTCCTTGCTCCAAGTACTCTAGTTGTGTTTCTTAGGAATGAGAAGGAATGGAGTCAATAAATAGATATTATTGACTTTAGTAACTCGTTTTTTAAGATGATAGAACCTCCAATAATTCCTTTTTAAGCACATGAATAGCTGAGAAAAATGCAGCCAATAAATATTGAATTCAAATTGTCACCACATTAAAAAGAGAATCTGGAGTAGTATTCCCCAAAGACCATGAGGTAAAAATTTACATAGGAAATAAGACATACAATGTAATTATTTTATGGATAATATTTTGAGCCGTATGGCTTGTGGGTAAGCAATTAAGCATATTGAAATAAAAGAGTTTGTATCAAGGTTTGTCGGACTGGTACTGAAGCATGTACCAGTTGGTAACTAGCTTGGTACGGTATGTGTACGATAATTGTACGTACCATACCGAGCTAGGGTATACTAAAGCGGGGAGAATGAGTGGGGAGAAAGAGAGAGGGAGGGAGGGGACTCCTGGAGGGTGAAGAGCGAGAAGCAGAGGGAAGGAGAGAGGGAGAGTCGGGGCGCTTTCCTGGGTGTTAATCGGCATCGGTCGGTGTTGAGGAGGTGGGGGTGAGAGAGAGATGAGTGAGCAAGCCAGACGAGCGAGCGAGGCGAGTGACAGAGTGAGCAAGATGAGCAACCAAGCGAGCAAGACGAGAAAGCAAGCATTCTTTTGAAGATTCAGCCATACGCAGGGGAGAGAGTTATGAACGGTGACCATCTCGATTTGGTGATGGTTCAGTTTGGTATAGGTCGAACTGTCCAGTTTGGGTTGGTTCGGCGAACACTTGTTTGAATACAAGTATAGCTGGCAATTTCTTGAGCTTAATAACTAATTACGAAATGCTTCAACACCCATATTACACTCACTTAGGAAACATGATTTTGCATTTTTTTTGAAGAGTGGTTAAAGATTGTGTTCTTGAGGCCTTTGAATATGCTACTTATGTAGCCAATTTGTATGGTGCATATGCAAATTCACCTTGAGAGGACCACAGTATGGTCTTTTTTATTCAATGGCTGATTTTAAGAATCTTTTAAGCAAATCGACTTATGTAAGGACAAAATAAGTGTTATATCAACTCGTTTGTCTTTAAAAAAAAAAAGAAGGATCCAGTTAACTTGTGTTGTATTTACAACAATACATATTTTAACTTAGTGGCAATTTTCCTCTTGTATACACAAGATTTAGTCTGCTTTTCTGTCAACCATCTTGTCTAATCTAAATATATTGTTCAGTTTGTACGTACCCATGTGCAAGTTTCATGTCGTACAGATAGTTACTTCATAACTTGACATTTTGTAAATTGAAAGTCACCCTTCTCCCCCTGCTTCAGCTCCTGTTGACTTTTCCAGATGTACGGCCGTTGAACAACCCCATGATGAGTAGAAGTTCTTAATCTTGAACGTCTTTTATTTAGCTGCACAGCACAAAATGTTTAGTTTTGCTGGTGTCCATTTTGAGTTTCATAAATGCACCTCATTCCCTAAGTCACCTGGTTTTTATGTTGATAAATAATTCAATAGCTAAGTCAGTGTTCTTTAACGTCATATGAGTAAAGGTTCTTTGAGGATGCCAAATGGAAAAGGAATAGTTGGGCATTTCTGGCTCCCAAATTTTGCAAAAAGTAGAAATGGAAGGAAAAGAGCAAGAGAACATGTTTGTGAAAATGTGATTTCCTTGCTTGGACATTCAATTGAGGGACTTCACGAAGAGTTGCTTACAAAGGGGAAGTTGTAAAAATTCGAAGAACCATTAGGGTTTTAATAAGGTAAATGACTAGAGATTCAGTAAAGCTTATTTGGCCTTTGCCATGAAAATGACATTATTTTTATTGAAGGAAGTGCCAATCTATGGATTTCTTTTGTGGGAAAAAATGATCTAGAGCAACATATTCGGACCATCTAATATTATGCTTTCTGACTTTTGATCTCATGGATACAACAAATCTGCAATATAAATTTTGTTCTAGACCGTGCCTTTGAAAACTGACTTTGGTATATCATTTCCATAGTGTTACTTTTATGCTTCATAAATACAGCAAACAAATAATTGGAATTATATTGTTGGTATCTCTGTGTACTTGCTGATGCGGTTAGATTGATATTAATTGTAATCGAAACTTTGTGTTCTTTCAAAGCAAAGATTAACAAATTATTTTCTGGTTGTAGGTATATTGGTTGTCATGGAGCGTGTTAGCTGTGTTATTTTTCCTTTTCCAGGTCTGTTAGTTGTACTTCTTAATTTCAAATATGCTAATATGACATGATGAATCAGCACTTTACACTTTCTCCTTGTGTTTTTGATTATCAGGTGTTTACCTTCAGCCAGAAGGCATCTGTAAATTTCCAGTTGGTGCTGCGCCTCATCCAAAGCATCTCATTCTTGCTTGTATTAGCTGGTCTAGTTGTTGCAGTTGTGCTTACAGACCTTTCCGTGGTAGACATCTTTGCTTGCATCCTTGCATTTGTGCCAACTGGGTGGGGAATCCTTTCTGTGAGTATCTTGGCTTCTTCTCTAACTGTTATGTTAGATTAGTATCATCTTGTGAGTTTGACTGCTTTTTCTATTTATCTTTTGCCATCCACTTGTAATTGGCTTTCTGAATCCTTCATGCCATTTGTTCCTAATAGTGAGCCTTCTAATTTTTTGCCTTTTCCTTTTCTCTCTACTTCTGTCTGCTTAATTCTTCTGTTCTCCTTCACTTAAATGGTAACCGTATAACTTCGTTACAGCCCTTTTGGTCGCACAGTTGCACATGACCATCAGTTCATTAGTTTATTCAATCTTTCTGCATTTTGAGGCTTTATCTATTTTATTTGTTGAGCTCTCTGTTTGTCCACATCTTACTTTACGTGCCTTTACATTCTTATCTCTGGAGTCTTTCATTTTGTGTTCGATTCTCTTATCAAAGACTACAATAGTCAATACAACATTGGTGGGCGAATGTAAACCATTCAGTTGTATTGGTGGGCTAAGATTACAAAAATGTTCTCTTCCCAGTTTGGATGCTGGTTATGTACCGGTTAAGATGTGATTATCAGTTTGACAAGCGAAACAGGTGGCAGAATGGTGTGTTATCTTTAATTGGTCAGTGTCCCAGAAAGGTGCCTAACCTGGCTTAACTTTATTTCATGGGAGAGGGTAAAATAAAGTTAAACATTGGAGCTCCCTCTTCTCTCTCTTTACTTATTCACCATTTTGTACAACTTATCCCACTAACCCTCATGAATGAACTAAATGGGAAATAATTTTAACCCATGGTTATCTGATCAGGGGGAATGGTCATAGGTACCTCCCCTAGTTAACTATTTGGGAATCAAATGATGCCTAAAGATCTTCTCATATCTTCATCCTTCTATCTTTTCTATGTGACATAGATCTATTGTCTTAAAAAAAGAAGTTTTGGATTACTGTTAATTTGTCATAAAATGCTTATGTGGTCCACTATAAATGTGCCATTGCACAAAGCGTACTAAATAATCATTTTAGTCTAGTGAGAAAGATGTTATTTTATCTTGATATATGTTTTCTCCTCTCAATCTTTTCATATGACAGATGAAAATATTTGTTTGCCATCAATTTTGTTAGAGCTTCAAAATAAATTTGGATTATCGGGATAATCTACAACATAAAGGCCATTTTTATATATGCTTACAGCATTAACCAGTTGTTTATTGCTTAATAATGTAAAAAGTTTCCCGACTCTGACATTATATGCTTGGTTAGTTTTTCAAACCATGCAGCTTGAGTTCTTCAGGAATCGACCAAATACAATTGCATTATACGAGACTTATCATTAATGAATAACTTGCAGCCTAGAATGACAGACAATCGAACCGACTGAAGTAAAATTGTCTCGACTCGGATGGAGACATGAATGAGACTGAAGTCACATGACTAACTAGTGTGAAATTAGGCACAAATGAGATGCAAGTCATATATGCATGTGAAAATAGTGTAATGTAGAAGTATGGGTATTTTGATATAATCAATGAGCCTTCACGTGCTCTGCATCTGAATTCGACTGTTAGGGGATTTATGGTGCTGACCCAAATAGAATGCTGTGTATGGTGTTCAAAACATTGATTGCAATTCTTTCACTGTCACCCTTCCCTTTTTCTGATCCAAGCATCAACTAGGCTTCTAACTTCAATTTTTTGATGAAATGGCTTCCAACTTTAATGGATATTATCTGCTGTACAAGCACTTTTTTATGAGGAACTTGAATGATTTTATGAATTATTGAAAGATGTTTTAATCAATGCTGATCCAAATTGGTGCATATATTCAGATTGCTGTGGCATGGAGGCATCTCATAAGGAAGCTACGTTTATGGAAATCAGTGCGCTCACTGGCTCGTCTATATGATGCTGGGATGGGAATGTTCATCTTTGTTCCTATTGCTATCTTTTCATGGTTTCCCTTCGTATCCACTTTCCAAACTCGGCTTCTATTCAACCAGGCTTTTAGCAGAGGTTTGGAGATCTCTCTAATTCTTGCTGGAAACAATCCTAACACCGGGCTATGACATACCGATTGTTGTATGTTTCTACTTAGGCTATCTACTGGATCCTTGCGAGTTAAGATGATAATCCTTTATGTTTAGTTGGCATTAGTTTGGTGTATATTGTATTTTGGAACATCAGATGATGTAAGCATATGCAGATGTCAATTTAATCTCTTTTTCCAATTTGTAAATAGAAGTCAGTCTTATTTTCAGACCCAAACTGTTGGCATTCCGGTACACATTTTATCTTGTGACAGCTACAGGTGTATATCTATGGTGAAATTCAATATTGAACCCACAAAAATGAGATTTACAACTTTTGTCATTAGAAGCTTACTTTCTACAAGAGATGCAGGTTGTTCTTGGATATTTTAATTGCAAAATGTTGTTCGCATTCTCTTTATAAGTTAAAAATTCTTTAAAAAATCATAACAAACTGATTCGACAAATTATTCCCCAAGTAGGAATTCCCTAAATCATGATTTGAGGACCTAATTTGAAATTTCATTGTATGACCTAACACCTAGTGCCAAAATTTCATAATTTACACTTTAAAAAATAAAACTGAAAAGTAGTGCAGCCAAACTCACCCCTAATTTTATTTGATAGACATCAATCCTGTTTTCTGGAATGATTACAATCTAAGAATTCGCTTCTCACGAATTTAAAGGTACCATTACATGGCTGACAAGGAATACAACTATGTCATCAGTTGTGGATTGTGTTGTGATCAGCAACTGTATGTAAATGATGGCCATGCTGTAATGAAATATGCCATTCATTCTAGGATCATGCTAAACCATGTAAAAAAGGAAGGCTTGATGTCATCGTTAGCATGGTGATTGTGCTACATGTTGCCTTGGTATTCAACCCACTCCGTCACTTTGCCCTAGTTTAAAATATTTTTTTACTAACATGAGTAAAATTTGTTGAAATCAGACTAATTTGGGGTGAATAAATTGTCTTGAGTTATAGATTGTAATAAATTATGTCATTCCCAATGTCAAAGTGTGGAAGATGGACCGTGAACACTGACACAGCTCTCTGTTCTTTTGGTAAGCACCACAGTTTACACAGTTGAAAAGAAATATCACAACAAAGCGGATCAGCCCCAACAAGATCCTTAATCAAATCAGGTCTCGGTCCAATCTCTGGCACCAGCATACCAGGCTCCATTAGTTGATAGAGCATCTGCAAGACCATTAGCTTCCCCATGGCAAAGTTCCATAGAGCATCAGTTTTTAGGGTATCAACAAAGGCTGATAATCTGCTAACCTGGCCCGAGGCCAACCCAGAGTACTATGTATGGATGTAACTGGAACTTTGCCATGGGGAATTAATTTCCCCTTTATTTATTTATTTTATTTACTATTTTATTTCATTACAATATATTTATTTATTATCTTATTTATTTATTTATTTATTCGTATATGTATGTATGGTATTTTTTTTCTTTTTTTCTTTTTCTTTTCTTTTCTTTTTTTTTTTCTTTTTCTGTTTTTCTCTTCTCTTCTTCCCTTCTTCTTCTTTCTTCTTTCTTCCCCTCTCGCGAGTCGGTGGCGCCGGAAGGGGGCCGGGCCATGGTGGTAGCAAGAGGGGGCCAGGCCACCGCCGGCAGCCTGTCGCGGCGGCTGCGGCTGGCCAACGAAGAACTCCTCTCCTCCTATGAGGCCGGCAGTGCCGAAAAGGGGTCGGGCCACGGCGGACGAGGGGGGAGGGCGGGTCGTGGCCGGCGATAGCCGCAGGACGCGGAAGGGCGCCCTTCTTCCTCCTCTTCGGCACCTCCCCACCATAGGGGCGGGGGCGGGGGCATTCCCGGCGGTGCAACCGCGGGAGGGGGCGGGGCGTGGTTGGCGGCGGCTGTGGCTGGCCTGACCTCTTTTTCTTCCTGTTCTTTGGTGGGAATGGGAGAAGTGGGGGGGGGGGGGGGGGGGTTGCATTTTCATCTTATAATAGAATATTGAAATATAGTTGGACCGATTGTTAAACAACCAGTCAATAGAGATTAAACGTTAGAGATTGGTCACAACCTAATAAGAAAAAAAAAGAGATAGTGTGAGCTTTACAACCTAATAAGAATCACACGCACTTACACCTATGGTATGCCATACTGTCTTGAACCGGGCGGTACAGAACGCGTTGTACCATATCGATTCGGTACTAGTATCTGGTACAAGTGGCGTATCAACACTCAGTACGCCAAAAAAATCTTGTACTGTATCGTACTAACACTGTACTAGTGTAGTACTGGTACGGAGTCCGGTACCGAGACGGCAAACCTTGCTCATACCAATATATATATATAGTAAATTTAAAATAAAGAATAGTCATATCAAAATACAAAAAAAAAATATAAAAACCCATACTTAGTTTAAATAAATTCATATAAATATGTATCCATAAATGTACGTTATCAAACATATCACTCATTCCAGATATTAACATACAATGGGTTTATATATTTTATCTTTCATTTTATCCAGATTTTTGATTAATAAATATCTTTATAATTTGGACTATCCATGGTCATACTTCGGCCTGCAACTTGCACCCGTGATTCTATGCTTCGACTTGTGGTGGCAAACCAAAATATTCGTGCTTCAGCCCGCAGTGGCCAACCAAAATATCTGCCCTTTGGCCTACGGTGGCCAACCAAAATATTTGCCCTTTGGCCTGCGGTGGCAAACCAAAATATTAGCGCTTCGGTCCATGGTGGCAAACCAAGATATCAATGTTTCGGCCTGCGGTGGTAAACCAGAATATCCGTGCTTCAGCTTATGATGGTAAACCAAAATATCCGCGCTTTGGCCTACAGTGGCAAACCAATGTGTCATGATTTGGCCCATGACTGACAATCCATAACATATCTGGTCCAAATCCTTTTGTTCATCAATCAAATCATTCAATTTCATTCATACCAAGAAAAATCTAATTTCGTATTATATTTCATTCCCAAATTCTAAAATAATCAACATCATATCCCAAACAACTAAAATTATAATACATATATTTAAATATTCATATCACTGATCTTTGATATGTTTATATAATAACGGGACGTATATTTAAATATTCATAACAAAAATCAATAAACAATCACATGACAAAAGACGCAAATACAATAATTATCGAAAAATATTACAAAATATATATTATCCGTATAAGTAATTGTATATAGGACTTCTTATCTCTATCAGTCTCAGACTTCAAGTGCAACGAGCACCCGTCCAATTCTTAATTTATGAACTCAGGGGTAGGGTATCCTATTTAACATCTTCTTGCCAAAACCCACCGAATTTGTTTGAGTTTGCTATATAATTTTTGAAACAATAAGACACTAAAATTTGTCAAACCCCATAAATTATAATCTGAGACACAAATTGTCCATTGAAAGCTAAACCCTATAGATCAATTCTAACACAACTCCCAGCGATCATAGACCACAATTTGATGCCACTTATGTCACAGTTCCTAGTGATCTTAAACTTATGCTCTCTGATTGTCATGCCTCCGATTCGAGATCACGAGCCGGAAGTTGCAACAACCGCCCCACACTCATAAGAAATTCTCTCCACAAGCATGCAAGGAGGTAGAGGGTTGTTTTATTAGACAAAAGAGAGTGTTTAGAGAAGAAAAGCATGGCCCTGGAGTCTTTCATCCAACAGGATTGGGAAACAAGACAGACTCCTACTAGGAGTCTGCGTCCCCCAATGAACTGAATTAGGATTTTTTTTCCCTTTCTCTCCTGCCGCACGTGTAAGGCATGAGCAGGCTCACGCACTTCAAGCCAAGTCATCACATAAGTCATCTAATTTTTAATTGGAAGATGCTGCCAACATCCGTCCAGCATCATACTCACTACTTGGTAGATCATTTAGCATTTGTTATAATAATCCTAAAACCTGATGCTTGCTCAAAACCCTAGAGGAGTAGTTTAATGTGTGTGACTTGACAAAATTGGCTTCACAAAAATTTTCCATTGATCGATACATGATCTGAGACTATTCATGGGACTATTCTCCACAAGTGTGAGCAGAATACATCCTTAGAACATCGACTACTAGATTAAAAAGAAAGGGAAAGAAGGAATCTCCTTGATGCAAACCCCTTCAACATGAAAAATAGCCTCCCTGTTGGTCATTCAGTATAACTGCAAACCCACTACCTTTAAGGCACAATGAATCCAAGACTGACACTAAGGCCCAAATCCTTTTTGCTCAGCTAAAGGAAAAAATTGGAGGACAGATTATCTATACGGTTTACAATCCAATTTCAAGGAAACACTCCTAGTATTAGAAGTGAGGCAGTGATCAATTGCTTCATGACCACAAATGTACGTAATGACCCTAAATGAAGGCAAACTATGACTCGGCTATCAACTATGATAGTTAAGGCTTTAGTATAGGAGTCTAGATCCTCTACCGCACATGCACCAAGAGAGCTTGGCATGCTCATATAGTTTCCTTGACAGTAATCTCCAAAAATGGAGGGCTCTCGTACAATTCCTTGACCTTGATTTAGAAAGCCGGGATGTAAAATAGATGGGAGTAAGAGATTGTGCAAGAGACCTCCGTTTGCAAGATGAGTAATATTACGGCTATACAAGCATGTACTACTCTCTTCTATGCAAAATATGCACTATAGTGGTATTAGAACCTTGGTACTCAAGTCACTTTTTGACCTAATTGTCAAGAATTAAAGATCTATGGCTGCCCCTGTTGGTACCTCACTTATAGAGGGACAATCCGCAAATAGACCCCTCTATGTTAGAACAAACTACATAATTTGGAAAGCACATATGCGCATTTTTATTCAAACACTTGACTATGACATATGGATATTATAACAAAGGCCCTCACAGACTCAAAAAGATTATTGATAGTGTGTCTCTTTTCAAACCTCAAGAAAAATGGGATGAATTAGATAAAAAAAATAGCACAGTTGAATGCTAAAGCCATTAATATTTTGTACTATTCTTTAGATGCTAATGAGTTTAATAAAATATCTATTTGCTCTTCTGCTAAAAAAATCTAGAATAGACTGAAAGTAATTTACGAAGGCACTAATAAGGTTAAAAAATGTAAAATTTATATGCTTGTTCATAATTATGAACTATTTAAAATGGAGTCTAGTGAGTCTATATCAGATATGTTTACTTGTTTCACTAATATTATCAATGGTCTTAAATGTCTTGGTAAATCATATACTGATAGCGATTTAGTAAAAAAGATTCTTGTCATTGCCAAGAACGTAGGAAGCCAAAGTTAGTGACATCCGAGAAGCAAAGAATCTCAACGCCCTTTCTCTAGAAGAACTATTGGATTCATTAATGACTCATAAGCTATCTATGAAGTAGAACCTAAAAGTCGATGAATTAAAGAAAAGAAGGACCATCACTCTCAAATCAACTATTCAATAAGAAGAAGAGACTGAGAATCTGATGATACCGACGGTGATGAGAAAATGACCCTCATAACAAGAAGATTTAGAAAATTTATGAGAAGAAGGTAGGGACTAAGAAAATCTCAAGTTGACTCTAGAAATTTGTGAGTCGACCCGTCTATGCCTGACAATTGCAATGACTAGTTTTCCTGCGAATCTAAGTAAAAAATCATAACTAAAATGTTTTCATAAAATTGAATCGAATGCAAAAGCTAATGTGATTTAAATATCATAATAAATGATTAATATAATGATAATTGTAATGTGATTTGAACTTCACAATAAATGATTCAAATAATGATAATTGTTACAACAAAAGTTAAAGTCCCTTGGCAAAACAATGAGGTAGTTTTAACTATAGTTTGTAGGTATCTTTTTCTAATATTGTAGCAAAAAAGGAAAATCTTTTCTTTATATGAGATAAGAAGAAACATTATACTGAATAAGAGTTTAGGTTATAGTCCTCTTCTACATCCATGAAATAGATACTTAAAAAAAAATCATGTAATGGGAAGTAGAAAAGAGATGTCGGGCAATTGAAAGCATGCCAAAGAGCTTTTTAGAAGAGTTTGAACTAGAGAAGGCTAGTTGAAATGATAGATTTTAGAACTAAATAGAAGAAGATAAAAATGAAATAGAGATTATATAGAAAAAATATGAGAGATTTTAGAGCAATAAGGGAGCCAGTTAAGAAAATTTTTGAATAATTTCATAATTTACAGAGGAGGGGGCATGGGCCTCCAACCCATAGCTCCACCTATGTCCGCCCCATCGTTATTGGTAGCCTACCAATAACGTCTCTACCACTATAGTCACCGCTGTTGTTATTATTATTAGCACTATCATTGTCATCATAATCACCAATAAATACAACCTATGTGGCTACCGAACAAATTTTAGATTTTTAATTTTAGAAAAATAAAAAATAATTTTAGTTTTTGAAGCTTGAAAATTAGAAATGATGCCAAATGCTAGGTTAGTTAAATATTTTTTAAATAACATTTATTTATAAAAATTATAGAACAAATAAATCATACTGAACATGGTTTCAAGTTCTTGACTTGCATATAAATATAAGTAAAGTAGGTGCAGGCAAACTAATCAACCTAGCTATGTACCACCACCAAAGAAAGAGAGAGGAAAAACAAAAAGGGAAAACCAATCACCCCAGCTGAGTTCCTGTATAGGGTTAAGTGGAACCAGCTGCGCCCGCTAGCGTGAGGCTTGAACGTAGGCGTTCCGCTTCCTTCCCATAACAACGAGACGAGAATAAAAGAGAGTCCGAGACGAGGCTTGCGGAGAACCAAGATCAAAATGTTTCTTTGCGGCCGAACACGATGAGCCTGAGATCCTCCCACTTTTTCTCGTCTCGAAGAAATCATGAATCATGCGATAAGAGCCGCGGTCTTTGGCCCTCGCGCCGCTTCTCCTTCGACCATATCCGTCTCTTTCTTCCATTCCACTCCCGTCTTGGAACGCAAAAGGAGGACGAACTGGCACTCTGTAAGTTCGATTTTTCTTTATGTTTTTTTTAATGTTTTTTCCTTTCATCGAAGTTGCGATCTCATCTGAATTGGCCCTGCTTTCTCTTGGATTTTGTTGATATTATTAAGTCTACTATTTTTTTTGTGATGTATTTGGTTGGGTGTTCAAATGTTTGATGAATTGTATGCCTGCATTAATCCGAGGAAACAGAACAAAGCTCAAATCGTATTTTGATCAAATTAAAGGTGATTTTTCTTTCGTTTTAGGTTGCATGTAAAAGTCGCACAGCGAGATTTTATTTCTCGATTTGGTTTTACAACTATAGCTGTTTTTTTCCCAACCGCAATGGCACACGTATCTTTAAAACCTTAAGTGAGTTGTCGCCAAAATTCCGGTATGGACATTAGCTAAATTAGGGTTTGTTTGGACATAAGGCACTCTCACACTGATTTGGGACTTTGCGTGCCTTTTGAAAGTAAATATTGTGATTTGTGTCCTGAAGATTTAAACAATCATATATATCAAGCCATGTCCCATCATTTAGTGTCAGCTTTAAGAATTGTTTCATGCCAGTTGTTTTTGTTTACAAGGCTACCTCAAGTGTGCACCACTGCAACCTTTTCTAAATGCTTTCTTCTGCTTCAGTTTGTGCTACGCAGTCTTCCGTTATTCTTTTCAAACCGTGTGAAACAGATTCAAATACCTCAGATTTTTATTGCACAGATCAAAAGTATAATTTTTCATATGATAGAATCGAAAGTAGAATTTTTCATATTCATAAATTTCTCTTTCTGGTCAACTTGTATTTACTTTATCTTTTTAACAACCAACTACCTTGTTAGAAAGAGCATTTTATAGAACTGAAGATTTTTGAAATAAAAAAAGAAAAATATTTTGATTTTATAATTAAAGTAAACTTTACATGCAGCATGAAGCATGTGTAGATTAAGAAAAATGGGATCCCAAATGCCAAATTTTTCTAAAAGTCAAGATTTTGCTGAACAACCATTTTCCAAACCCTTGTTTTCCAAAAAGAGTTTGGTGAAGTTTTTACAGTCTGCAATTTATTTAATAGAAAGCAGAAAACTTGATAATGAGATGCTAAATGCCTTTGAATAAATTAAATATGCTTAATTTTTTTATAGTATACCTTATATAATTACATACATATATACATCAATATGTATGTGTATTTATATATATGTATGTGTTGTTATATCTTACTAGTTGCTATATCTAATGAAAACTCTTGAGTAATCAATTTCTATGAACATCTTATGTGGTTGTGTATGTGAAGAAAAATGGGGCTGAAGGTTTGCCGTTTCGGTACCAGACCTCGTACCAGTGCCACACTGGTATAGTGTCAGTACAATACAGTATGCAGTTTTTTTGGCGTACCGAGTGTCGGTACGCCACCGGTACTGGTACCGAACTGTATGGTACAGTACGTACGGTACTGTCCATTTTCGGTCTGGTACGGCATACCATGAGGGCCCCACAGTGCTTTTAAAAAATACCCTATTTAAAGGAAGTGAAGTGAACTTTGGAATTTGAGAAGTGTTTGGGATGGGAAAGATTAGAGTTGGTCGCCTCTATTAGCATCCCAATCCAGATTAGATCCAGATCTTGTCAATATTTTTTAGATGTGTTAGATTTGATTTTAAACCATATCTGTTAGCCTTCCCATCCATATAACTTTCCTTCAATAAATCCTTCTTTGGTAAATATATTATTTTGTTTAATATATAATAAGTCACTTAAAAACAATCTGTAGACATTAATTGAATGAAGTAACCAAACTTACTCAAAAAGAGCAAGTAATCCACATGCATAGCATGTGTCCAAAAACTAGTATTTATATATTATAGCTTCAACTCATGTGGCTTACCCTTTACTTTCAATTGTAAATACAATGCAGGTGAGGATGAATAGGAAGTAACAGAAGAAGCAAAGATAAAAAAAAAGAAAAGCTTGCAAAGCATCAATGTAGTACAAATAAAAATTAAGATTTAAATAATCATGCACTATATATATATTTGCGGATATATATGTATGGGGCTATGTATATATCTATGTGTATATATATGTATATATATGTGTGTATATATGCGTATATATGTGTATATGTATGTCTATATATATGTCTAAATGTATATATATGTATATATATGTCTATATATATGTGTATATGTATGTCTATATATATGTATATTTGACTCTTTGCAACCTATTGAGGATATAAAAGGAGTTGTTTGACAAGTTTTAATTCTTCATCACCTGTTTAGGATCGATTATTACTCTGTGATGCAAATGACCTCTTCGACATTAGTCTTGAATTGTTGTCAGGATAAGTATGAGAAATTAGCTCAAGTAGAATTGTATATCTTGAAGGTATAATAAATTTATAATACTCATCTTAATTTATATGAACATATATTGCAAGTTCTTTGAGTCGTGTATATAGTTATGTACAAGCATTTGGTTTTTTTGCAGAATCATAATATTTTGTGAATTGGTATGTTCTTTTACAATTGACAAAAATATTATAAAATAAAAGTGAGTGTTTATCTATGATAGTTCCTAGACCCTCTCAGACAATGGAACATGAATTATCTATTCTCATAAAGTTCTTCAGCTGTATAGGCTATAAGCAAGGTACACCGTCTCAGTACTAGCCCTGCACCGATGCCACTCTATTATTGTATTAGTACGTCCGGTACGGGGGCCAATTCAGCATACCTAGTGTTGGTACGCTCCCCATGCCGCATACCGGTACCAAACTGGTGCAATATGGTGCATCCTGTATTGTCTGGTTTGGTACGGTATGGCATACCTTGGGTATAAGTTTTCTTTTTTGTTTCGAAGTTCTTTAGGTTCTTATTATTCTCTTTCCTAATAGAAATTTCAGCTTTCTTATTTTAGAAATATTCAATTAAACCTCAGAGGCAGTTGTACTATAATCCCTTTCTTAGATTTTGAGTACCATTAAGGTTTTATGATTTGATATAATGGTATGCCTGTTTACAACCATACTAGTAAAGCAGTAATTTGATTGCCGTGAAAATCAGCTTCTTAAATAAAGGCTGCTTACATTTATTATATTTTTGGAATTTTCATTCATGTTGCATGCAATCTATTACCAGTTCAAAAAATGCAATGTTTTGAACCTCATGTCTTCAGCAATTCTCATTGGCAGAGATTCAATTATTATGCAAAACGAAGGAGAAAAATAGAATCAAAAAGGACATTGCTACGCAATATTTCTGAGTATGCAGAATACCTTTTTGAGGTTAGCTTCTAGTGTATTTTTGAGTTGTTTGTAGGCTTGTTTGCTTTGCATATTTTCACAATTCTGTACCTTTTGGAGCTATGTCTCTGCTATATCACTGCTGCTTAAAACATGAGAAAGTTAATTGAATGTACTGTCATATACTTCCTAATGTTTTATTGTGTTGTTATATAGTGTTTAGGAAACTTTTTATCCATGATTGTTTTTTAATCTTTTGGTTGTGTTTGCTTATTTCATTGCCTAAATGGTGGACTTATAATAGACAAAGCATTATCGTGTATACTGGCGGTCTGCTATTTGTGCATTTCCTCAATTGATGATATCTTGTTTTAGAGAATTCTTAAATTGTTTGTTTGCAATATGGAAGTCATTCTTTCAGCTGCTTCCATAAAATGCCTCTGCGATTTTTCCACATCTCTCATTTTACATATTCAAAGTGGTTGATTATGTCTGACTTAGTATTTCGATTGAGTTGTAATGAATCTTTACTTTCATTGGAGAAAGTCCTGTCCACTGAAGAGTCTGGATAAAAAGAAGACTTTTTTCTTCTTTGTTTGGAAATTAAAAGACTTTAGCAGTGCCTTTTCAAGTCCTGTAACTATTACTTAAAATCCTGCAAATGTTTATTCATTTTTACTTTCTGCCTATGTGCACTTCTTTGTTGATTGATTGAAAGTTGGTGCTTGTTTACTGGGTATAATTTATGCCAGGAAAACCAATAACAATTATGTTTGCCTGAATCATGCAATTGCTGTAAACTGAAAACAACTTTTTTTAACCCAAAGTAGAGAAAACTAAAATCATGTTTGACTATATCTTAATTTGACCATTACCTTGATTTTGATAAGAAAATCTTCTATGCTTACCTGGTCAAGGTTTTAAATTAAATACAAAGAAAGCATGAATGGATCAAGGGGACATGGCTATAGCTTTGATGGAAGCTAGAAGAAAAGATCGAATGCGAACTGTTGCATTCACTCTCTCCTCTCTTTCTTCTCTGTAAATTTGGCTTCCATGCTGGTTCCACTTGAAGAAATTGAAACACCTTTTCTCTGAGCAACAGGGAGCCTATGATACGGATGGCATAAGTGCATATTTTTCCCCTAGTGTTATTAAGTAGCTGTCATGGTTTTGATACTCTTACCTTTATCCAATGGTTTATGGTCTGGGTTGGGTTCATCTAAATGAATAGTTGTGAATTATAAGAAGCATCCAGTGATATTAACTTTCGTCATTAATTTAGTTTAGTGGGCTTCTTTTCTGTTGCCTCTGCTTATATTCTTTAATTGTTCATGAATTTGGATGTTCATAGATATATTTTAATTCTGTGGTTTTCTTTCCAAGCCATGAATTTATGAATTATCCCATTTGAGTTATTTCTGCAAAACTTTGGATGACAGTGGTACTTTAAGTTTCAAAAAATGGCAATAATATTACCAGCTTACATATGAGAAGTTTTAATTATAGTTTTATGGGTAAAAGATACTGTTTCACCATGAAATTGGATTGAAAAAGGGATCAAGGCCTGCTTTTTTCATTGTCATGACATGTACTGTTGTGTCAAGCATTCTAGCTGATAGAGAGATCATTAAACTAGTTCTGCTTGTATATTTTGTCCAAATGCATCATTTGGTTTTGATAGGATTGCACAGCCTAGGTTTATTTGTATATATGCAACTCCAGTTATGTTAAGTGACTGGGAGAACTTATTTTTATGTAAGAACATGTCAATAAACATTTTGTGGGTCATAACTGAAGAAGATGATCCCTTCTTATCACTATTACATTCTTTATCATGGATGATTTCAATATCTTCATGATGACGAAAATAACCTGGAAAGGTACTACCATACAATGCATTCTTTGACAGCTTGAGCTTTTTAAATGTGGGAAGTTTTGCATCTGCTCAGTTAACATGCTCATTTGTATTATATTCTGATTTTGACCTCAGAAGTGAGGTAATTCAATTTTGATGCGCATTGGCAGCTTCATCCATCTTTATTTTGATAGTAGAATATTATAGAAAAGACAACATGGCACTCAATGTTTATGCTTTAACGATCGTCCATTAGACATTTGTTTTACATCATTATTGCTCTTCTTTAACATTTTTCTAGTTGGGTCTGGTACTGTGTGGGACCATGCTTTTAGACCTTTGTCCTCACCTTTTCTGCCTTTTTTTTTACTGAGATTCAGAGCTGGCGAGATGAAGATGAACGAAATGCAAGAAATGATGGAGCCCCATGGTTTAGAAGGCACTATTGGGCCAGGGGAACAAAGAAAAGTGGTTTCTGTGTTCATGAACCTCAATCAGAAGATTACAGAAACAAGAGTAAGGACATCGTTATCTTTGTTCTGCACCAGTTTTATTCTTCTGCCAATAACTTATCCTCTGACAATGACAACAAAGTATCCTGTTAATGCATTGAAAAAAACCCTTCCTGTTCATCAAGTTCAATTTGCTGAAGATTTTTTTCTCATTTCTTCTTCCTCTCTCTCTCTCTTCTATGAGGATTTGCCTAAGATTCTACAGTCGTCGTCAAACCTAAGAAAAATAAGATGTTTAGAGGATGGAAGGAACATCCTTCTGGAACATGCAGATCAAAAATGAACTATTGATATCAAAATTGATCTTCTTTTTTAGGAAGAGGTGCATTTGTATTTTGTTCGACCGACGATGATGATGATGACGTTGAAACCATATTCCGGTCTGCGTTTGGAAGGGCAAGATACTCTTATTGGTCTTTCAGTGGTTCTGAAAATTTTCAACGGAGGAATTCTTCCAGCCATGCTTACAGTAAAAGCTCTTGGAACTGGAGTTATGAATCAGATGATGAAACTGATACTTCCCAAGAGTCAGAATTAGCTTCTGAAAGGTTAGCTCTTGGGTTGAGTGCATCTGGTCCATTAAAACTTGAAGAAGTTAAAATTGCGTAAGTTCTGAAACTTTTCGTTGTAAACTATTACTGTCATTATATGATATTTCTCCTGGTCCATTTGAGTTTATTACCTGAATGTAGTAGGTTAAATGTTCATTTGTATTTTCAAGGACCTGTAGCATGATGAATTTGTTATTATGAACTTATGCCATTGTTTTTTCAGGTATCGAGCCTGTGCCTTCAGATGGCATCCTGATCGTCATCAAGGTGCATCAAAGGTAAGCCAATTTAGCTCCTTTTTTTCATATCTACCTTTTTTTCCTCCTCCACTCGGTAGAATCAATGTAGGTTCCAAGCTTAAATGGAAAAACTTGGTTGCCAACAAGTAGGTGGCGAGTTTCATGCAAGAGGCTAAGCCATGAAAATTATCTATAAACCAGAGTCATAGCAATAGGAAAGTTCATCTTGTATGTCTAAACATCAGGTCTGCCAGCAAATGCTTTTTTTCATCCAATGGCAACAAACATGAGATGCTTTCAAGATTAGGCTTTCGCATGGTAGAGAATTGACCTGTTTTGGAAGAGAAAGCAAGTCCACAGACCTGCTTTGAAGCTAATGCTTGCTTGAAGCTTTGCTGCATATAGGGAATGCTTAGATATGTATAATTTATCTCATGCAAATAGATTATGAATACAGCTTATGCAGTGGAATGTGTTATCCCAAAATTGTGGAGTGAATCTTCAACGCACCAATTTAGAAAAAGATCTCTTTGGATCCCCCAGTATCTCCAAAAGCTGCATATATTTAATTTGTCTATTCAGATATTGATCATTCTTCCCCCAGCTCCTAATTCTACATTTAATTGAGCTGTCATTATATTCTCGGACCTGAGAAGCTTATGTTGAAACTAACAGAGCAAAATTATCTGTTTTGGATACATGAACAGATAGCAGCAGAGGAGAAATTCAAGCATTGCAGTGCAGCGTACAAGACGTTATGTGATAGATTGACTGTGAGCTGAAGATTTTCAAGGCATGAGAGAGAATCAAGAGGGTTGATCAGCAGTTCTGTAACAGTAATTTATTAAAGGAAAAAGCTTTACCCCAGTTCCTTGTTAAATTGGCTTATTCAAGCATGAACTTGCCGCGACATATAAGATGCCTCTTCAAGCAATTAAATGTATCATTTAAAAGAGTTGATATATTTAACAAAGTTAACAAATTAACAGCATATCTATAGCCATCCATCAGTGGCAAGTTTTTATTTTTTATTTTTTTTATTGTAGTAGTCATAAATCTAGAGATAAAAAGAGTAAAAGGTTCTTGTATTCACTTCAATATTTATTGTGGTATATTATTGGAGGAAGTAGGATGAAGGACAAAGGGTTTATTGGTGCCTGCCGTTCTCTCTTGAAGCTGGAGAAGCGCTGAGGAAATTTGTTGCTTTGTGCTTCTCGGTTAGTGTTGGTTGGGACCGTCTTCTTCTCTTTTTTGCAGCTCTCTAAACTCTGTATGGGTTCCATATTGGATGATAGTAAGGAATAGACTGATTGTTCTAATAGATTGCAGGCGCATCGAGCTTTGTTTGCCTGCTTGGGTCTCTGCTCAGGGTGGAAGTGAATCTTTCCGGTGACAAATGATGCATCATGCTTCAGTTGATTGCAGGCACCAATCTTTCCTCATCTACATGGAGCCTTGCTTGTGGGTTGAAGCAGCAGCACTTCCAGCAAAATCGCTAGTGACGTGAGAAACTGGTGCAGCTTCAGCGGACTGAAGGTGGATGGTGGAATTTAGGGTCGTAGCCTTTTTATTTGTTATTCTAGTCTTTTGCTCCCTCTTCTCCAATGTTGGAGGGTTTTCCAGCTACAAGAGCTTCATGGAAGGGTTTTGTAATAGTATTGCCATTTTGCGCATTGGTCATGTGTACCATGTTATCGTGTCTCAATTTTAAGAGTTATGCGAGTTTACGTCTTATTTATCTTTTTATGATGCCTAGGGTGCCAAGTTTTCTGCTGAGCATGAGGCATGCATCATTGTTTCACACCTCCCACCTCCCCCTCCCAAGGGAAAAGAGGGGTTTGGTGCTTCAGCGCCAATGGGCTAACCTGCTTCTCAGTGTGGATGGCCCAAACCGTGTCTGAAGGTAAGAGCAAACCATTATTTGTCTTCTGATACATACAAGTTAATCTGCATAATGGGCTGTGGTCAATGCAAAAGCTGTCATATTATGGTATTAATTGATGCACTTGGCCAAGGTCTCTGACACATTGATAGTAGTATTTGAGCAACTTAAGGTAACCTTGGGGCAACCCAAATGGAATCTATAGTGATATAAGATCATTGTGTTTGGTATTGCTATATTTCAGTGATTAAAATTTTTTCGGTTATTCATGAGTAACCTATTTGGTATGATCATTGATCATGTAATATTAAAATTGTGTTTGATATATTTCATTTATTTTGTAATTACTAAATAGAATTCTCAAAAAATTCTAAAAAAATACATGACTAGCAGCAGATCCATATGATTTATATGTAAAATTGTTTGGACAGACCAAATATAATTTTGATAGCAAAATTATTAATTCTATAAAATATAATAATTGTTATGATAGAATTAATATTTTCATTTACATTATATTATTTTGTTAATACTAATATTATTTTGATTAAAAAATAAGGTAAATACAAGGAATATATTAAATAATTTCATAGCATAAAGTTAAATTATAATAATATATTTCTGTCATAACTGTAAAAATGTTATTGAATAATAATATTATAATAATATGATTAGTAATATATTATAATATAATATATTTGATGAATCCTTTACATATAATTATAAAATATGTAATATATAATATTGATTTAATATATTAATAGTATATTAATATGCTTTTTTTTTTGTTGGGTTAAGAAGTTTTTTTATTTCTAAATATCAATCTAGCATCACAGCCCTACAGCCCCAGGGTGATCTTGAAAACCTATCCTCAAAGTTAATTTAAAATCATTAGATTGGGTGGAGGTTTAGAATCCCTGCCATGTAGAGTCCTTGAGGTGCAACTAAATAGGATAATTTCGTTACCTTCATCAACACCATCTGTGATCTTAAGATCATCGCCCCATACCAAATACTCCTAAGTTCTTATAAATCAAAGAAAATGTTTTGGAAAACCTGTCATTCTGAAAGGTACTTCAGCTTGAAGAAAATGAGTCTCACAATTTTTTTTCAAACTGAGAAGAAAGTGTAAACCCAACAGCAAGCCGAGCATTTGATAAAAAAGAGAACATTTTTATCTAATAGAAAATTAATGACAGTTATACACCTGCAGGGGGTTCACATCTTTTACGTTTTCTTTATATCTAAAGAAAGATCTTGTGGAGCTGCAGGTGAAGAATCTGGCTCATCCTTGTATCAGGTGAACTGGATTAGACATCATAACTTCAGTCCAGCTTGGGATATGGAGGATGGTCAGGGAGTATGTTCTTAGCCAGCAACTAATATAGGAAAAACTTTAATGGGCAGCACCTGGAGTCCATTAGATCAGGTCTAGCATCGATCCCAGGCAGCACAAGCAACTGTTGCTGACCAACTCCTTAGATTGATGATGCGGCTTTCCTTTTCGTAAGCCAGTAGCAAAGAAGCCTTGGTATTCTGCACGAAGAAATTTTGACTGGATTGATAGTTAATCAAGCTAGCCTGGGGATTTTGAGAAGTTTGCTAGACAATATAGTAACAGGAAATTCTTGTAAAATTTTTCAATTTCACATCAATTAAATACGAGGATTAAAAAAGCAAGTGCTGTCACAGAAAATTTACATGCTAATTAGATCAGAGCAAGTATTTGATAGTAATATTCATGACAACCAGGGAAGTTGAACTGGCAAACTGACGGTCATACATACACTTCTAGAAAATGAGCAACAGCTTCGGTGGTAATATGCTGGCTCTTTCTCCTCTTTTCATACTTACAGTCTCCTATCGAGGCGCAAATGGACAAATAGTATGCCCTCAGTACCTCGGGTTATTCTAATCTTTCTGTCGATATAGCTGTGACAAAAGAATATAATTAAAAACTCACAACGCAGGAAATATTCTAATATGAAACAAAAATGTGATGACAGATGGAGACGGCCGTCTGAACTTGTGATAAGAAATCATATTGTCCAGAAGATAAAAACCATGGGTCTGTGAAGATAGCGCATATGAAAAAAGAGATCCTCAGATCAATTCATATATTAATAGAATCTCAATATCAGATAAGGCAATATGTGAGTAAATTATCAGTATTGACAACTTACAGCAATTCCATGCGAAACTCGCTCTTAATATCCAGGGGGAATTTTAAGGTACCAACTGAAACAGCCCCATCTTTCATCGTGACAATGTACATGTTGCTGTTGGATATTCTGCTGTATGTGCAGCATCATTAAAATTGTAGAATTGCACTCCAGAAGCAAGAAAAGGAAGAAAGAAGAAAAAAGAAACTGCATGATGTTACAAAATGAAAAGTGAGATAAAGAAAAATAAGCAGCGGGAGAACGATGGATGCATCATTGAAAAATCATGCTCTTACTATGGTTAGTTAAGCCACGCAAACAAGTTTTTGCTGGACTTTCACCAATCACCAAAATACAATTAGGCTTTTTGTATAACCCTGGAAATCCAGTTACATAGAAGAAAACTAGAAACTAGAGAATAGTAATAAGGGAGGGTCTTTCTACTATGCTCTTGGTTTTAATAAGATCAAGGCTTGCTGTTTCAATACAGAACCTCATATTAGGGCTATGTTGGTATAGCATTAGTACATCTGGTACGAGGGTCAATTTGGTATACTGAGACTTGGTATGCACCCCATACTGAGTCTCGGTTTAGTACTAGTATGCTATAGTACACCGGTATGGGATAGTATGTACCGGTGCCAAGGATTGCCGAACCAGGCTGTACCTTCCGATTAAGGCCGAACCGAGCTGACCCGGTCCCAGACCGGGTTGGTTCGCTATAGAAAAATGGTTCCGGCCAATGCTGACTAAAAATACCAGCTAGAATTGGTAATTTTTAGCCAGTACCGGCCAGTACCAGACGAAACCGGATTCGACTCAGACCGGTTCGCACCGAGTCGGGGGCCAGTGACCCGCTATGGCAACAGCGGGCGTTGCAGATGCAGATGACCTCGCACGTAGAGTAGGATTCATAGATGTATCGAGTTCCGAGTCTTATAATGGATCCTATTATCCGCATCCACAGACAACCTATAATTCAAACTGATACGGATATGGATATGGTGCATCTAAGGTATCTTCCGATGGCTATTATCCTACGCAGCTCGGAGTATCTCACAGGTCGGATTTTGCTATTGGCATATTCGGATGGGCCCCTCCACAGCCGTATTATCAGCCAAAGGACACTTCTCAGAGCTATAGCTTTAGCGAGAGATTTGAGATAGCTTATAATCCGGTGTGCGTTCCTTATGCGATGAACATACAAGACTACAACGCCGCTTGGATAAAGGGGTGGGTTGATGTGCCTCCTGATTATGCTGATGATCCGGATATCTACGAGAGACATCGCCACTCGACTCAATTTTAGATATCATTATATATGTTTGTTGGACTTTAAAATTATGTAATTGATTGTATCTTGATTTGAAGATATTTTATATTGTTCAATTTATGATTTGTATCATTTTAAATCAATAAGATGCATCATCTAGCTTAATTTTGCCAGAAAATAATTTTGCCAGATAGAAAAATGTTTGAATTGACCATTTGACATAATACAAAAGTTTTGGAGTTCTCTTCTAAAGAATTGCCATAAGAAACTAATATCACCTTATCCTGGCAAAGTTAACTTTGTATATTGTGATATCTAAAATAAAACAATAATTACTGAGCATCTAATAAACAATGTGCTGACACTGTTCTGCAGGTAATAAAGTTACATATTTTACTACTTCAACGTTGAGTTTCCAATTAAGTAGATTTCCTTTATTTTTTTTTTTAGAGAGGATTCCCCTAAGGCCTTAACTTCGGTCGAGTGTGAAAGTCAAGATCCAATCTAAAGAAAAGGAAATTAAAAAATGCCGAAGTTTCTATCATGGGAAGCTCCACCCTAGATCCTATTTATCCAGAGAAAAGAATCTGAAGGGAGATCTAGGAATTGAACTCTATGATAATTAAAAAAAAAAGAACACATGACCATCATGTCATAGAAGAACAAGAAATAAAATTTCATTTGCCAGGGTTGTATTATATAGACAAAGATATCATCAAACAACTAGAGATGATAGTCCATAAATAATATTGTCAAAGGCTGTCGTACCAGATGGACTGTCATTTTCAAGGTAAATAGCTAAATTAGAGTACTACTACAAAATCCTAGATAAATCAAACTAGAAGAGGAAAGGAAACTATAATGTGGATAAAGCAATATTGATAACCAGGCTGCTATCATTCACATAACCATGAATGATGAATCTAATATATTCTAAACCCGTCAAGCATATTGAGGTTTTAATACCATTTCATGCAAGATAAACTATTATGGAATAAATTATAATTATGATTTATTTTCATGATCAAATTGAATTCATTGCCAATGATATTAGAAACACACATCTTTATTCCTTGCCGAGTCGCATGTTCGTTATTCATTTGCCAGCATGAGAGAGTGTTGAATGACCATTTTTAAAATAAATACTTTATGATGGCATTTAAGTTGATTTATCTATATTAGAGATAAATAATCTAGGAGGACAAAACAATTAATTTACAGCGACTGTCATATATAATCATAAGTGGAGCCACAAGAACCAACAAAGAGTTTTGTCATTGCTTCTATTTTTTCCATTTCCTCTATTTGTGTGTTTTCTCATCTTTCCCTTCTATTTTTTACTTCACTCAAGATTCAACCACAGATTATGAAAAATACATAAAAATGAATGAATCTAATCTTTAAGCACAACATCTAGTTTATTTATTCATTTATTTATTTATCCATCTATATCTTGGCCTTTAGGCATATAAATCTGTAGTTGGACTTGCCCTGGGTCTATGGTCCTGCTGCAATCCAAATCAATTTTAATTTTGTATTGGTTAACCAAAATCTACTCTACTTGCACCTAGATTATTTGAGGAAGCACTTGCACTTAGTTTCCTGCTAGCTACATATTTACATGAAATACTTGTTTTATTTTATTTTTTCTATTTTAAGAAATCATTATCTTTTTGTACTGTTTTCAGATGTGCTCTTAAGAACATATGGACTGGAGTAGTGTGTGTGTGTGTGTGTGTGTGTGTGTGTGTGTGTGTGTCTATATATATATATATATATATATATTATAGCATTTGCCATTAAATGTGGCGAGATATCAAAACCTGATGCAGGATATACATATTGCTTCAACAAACATGCAACAAACCAACAGAAACCACCAAAACAGGAGTCTCAGGGAACTCACATAAGATTGCCATTAGCACTAATTTTGAAACCTGGAAATGGGTCAACCAGATTCTCCAGTCGTCCATCTACTGTTACAATCTAAACGAATCAAATGAAATGAGGAACTAAAAGAATGCACATTGTCAAGAAATGGGACATAGCCATAGAAACATGATTAGTTTTCAGAATACTCTCAAACTTCATTCTTAGTGCTAACCTGTAAACCTTTGAGACCATTAGCAGCAATGGATGACCAGCTTTCATTTTTCATCTGCAAGACAGAATAGACAAAGCAGAATATTATTAGAAGGTTAAATCACGATAAATATCTATATTCACGGTGTTCAGAAAGTAGAATGAAAATTTAGGTCCTTGACAGAAGTATAATGCTATAACAAATGAAAGACCAGAAGAACACATTACTTTTGGTTTTGCTCAGGCTATGAGGAAAATTTCCATGGCATAAAGGTCCTTTATCCAAGCAAAAGAGTAACTCCTTATTAAAATCCATTAACTAATTGTAGTATGAAGTTTGAGATGAAGTTCTAAGTACAGGCGGCCATAAAATGCAAATGTTTAATGGAAGAAGGCAATTCTAAACAATTGAATGTTAGCTTTTGAACTCCTCAACCAGCTTCATTTTCTGACAGCAAGATAGAAAAAAACTCTTCTGAGTATTATTAGAAAGTGAAATCATGAAACATATATAAGTTCAAAGTTTGCAGAAGCTGAATGACATTAGGATTCCCTTAACAGGAAGCGGATGAAGCTACAACATGTTAAGGACCAGAAGTTAATACACATTTCTTTTGATTTTACTCAGGCTATGAGGAATCAAAATTGCCATGACATAAAGATACATCATCCAAACAATGGATGGGCTCCCCACGTCTTTTGCATCAAAAAAAAGAAAAAAAGAGAGAAGAAAGAAGAATGAACTACAGTATGGAACTCGATGCAAAATTCTAGATACAAATGACCTTATAAGATAACCTTTTAATGAAGGAACAAACACAAAATCCTAAACAATATGATATTGATTTGTAAACTATGCCAACAAAATAGCATTAGCAAATCCCTTATTAGCACCACAAATAAGTTTGGTCTATGTGAAGTAAGTTCTTAAATACTGGTCAGTAAGGTATGTGGTGCAGGAATCTAGTTGAGGTGCATTTGAACTGACCAAGAACGTGGATCGAGCAGTATGCCCTGAACTGAGCCTGGATTGAGCTAAACTGAGCAATCTGGCCCTAGTAATGCTCAGTATGGCTTTTATTTGGAGTTTTGTGCTCATTTTCGAACATTTAACTGTAAAAACCACTTGGTTTTAAAGTTCTATTAAATGTTTAAACTTAAAATTATAACTTCAGATGATAAAAGAAATCACTTCAAGAGAAGAAATTCAAGGTATTCAACTCACATTACACCATATCTAACACACCTACCAGCCAACACGCTCCTTCCAATCCCCCAAACTACTTAGCTTGGGATGTATCGAATTGTACTAAGAGCATACTGGCATGGTTTCATCCTCGGTTTGAAAAATCCAGCAAGAGAAGGGGAGAGAGGAAAAGTCAAGTGAAGCCGGCAACCCTTGTCGACTTTAGTTCAAGCAAGCAAAATATAAAAAACTGCCTTTGTTTCAAAAAGAAATAGAGGTTGCCCTATCATAACAAGGGCTTCCGACCCTCCCTCCGTCTATCTCGGTCTCTCTCTCCCCCCTCCTCCCTCTCCCTCCCCTCTCTCCCTCTCTCCCTCTTTTCCTCTCTCCTTCTCCCTCCCTCACCAACTCTTCCTTTATCAGTTTGCCCTAGAATAGCATGGCACGGTACCGTACTATACTGTACCATCGAGCAATTGGTACGGGTCTCGGTATCGATATAGCCATTTTTGGCGGAAATAACTAATGGTAGAGGAAGGAGATAGCCTAGTACAGGGCTTAGTTTGGATCCTCACCAAGTTTAGTTAAGATTTCGGGTCAGATCCAAGCTACAAGAGGACCTCGTTAGTCAGGGAGATTGTCAAAAGAGGCGACAATCATAAAGCCTCTATGTTTGTAGCCTTTAGCCGTATGAAAAGGAAGAAGTCTAGAGAGATAACACCAAGGGTCACCATTCATGGTGTAGTTCTGCATGTCTTTCCTAGCAGAGATTTCAAGAGAGAATTGACAAAATGCTGGTGAAGGATAAGAAAAAAGGTATGTGGAAAGCTATTGCATCTTGGTTCCACCTCAGCCACATCCCTGTAGATGCAGCCTACAACCCATACTACAAGTCTGCTATTAGCTCCATCCAAAGAGCCAGTCAGGGTGTAGATCCTCCTAGACTGAAGAATATGTGGTGTCCTACTAGACAATAACAAGTAGGAGTTAGAGAAGTAGATATCAAAGCAAGGCGGGTAGCTATAGATTGACTCCAATACATGATGGTTGGATAGGTCCTAATAGGTGGAGCATTATCAACTTTTTGATATATTGTGATATGAAGATATTTTTCAACTAAGTTAGTTAATTCTTCGGATCACATGAACAACACCCATTACATTCTCAATTTGATGGAGGAGATTATAGAACAGGTAGAGGAGTAGAACGTCATCCAGGTGGTCACAAAAAATGGACCACAATATATTGTTGTTGGGGAGATTCTCGGAAGCAAGCAGATGCATATTTTCTAGACCTTATGTACTATACACACGACATAGATATGATATTGATGGATATTTAGAAGATTTGTAGGATCATGTAGGTCGTCGAGATAGCCCGGACCATTACCAGATTTATGTACAATCACACATGGGAGCTATATTTGATGAGGAAGTAAACAATGGGTAAGATATTGTGGCTAGAAATCCCCTGTATTGCTACTAATTACATTGTATTTAATAGCTTTATTAAGAAAAAAGCACGCCTATGTCAGATACTTGTCAGTGCTAAGTGAGCCTTATCAAAAAGAAAGTAGGCCTGTGTCAGATGTTCGTCAGTGCCTGTGGCAAGAGAGCAGATATGCCCGAGCCATTAAAGAGAGTCATATTAAGGGCTTGGTTAGGAGTCAACAGATTTGGTAGCATGCCGAGAGAATTATGAAGGCTATCACACCATTGCATCGGGCGCTAAAGATCATGGATAGTGAGAGATACCCTAGATGGGCTTCCTATATAACATGATGATGGTTGCTAAGACCCAGATTAAGCAGACAGATCCAAAATATGGCCAAAAATATATTGACATCATTGAGCAGAGGTGGGACTATTAGATAGTTACATCTAGGAAGTAATGTTCAGTCATATACTTGTTCATCATATAATTTTGTAATATTATACTTAAAACAATTACCTCAATTCGAAGTTCCAGCACAGCATCCCAGGCAAGGTCTGCCAAATCGGGCCGAACCGCCCGGTTCAGGCAATACCAAACCGACCCAGTGCGAAACCGGGTCGGTTCATCATTCATATTCAGTTCCGGCACCTACCATCCGGAACCTATATTGGACCAACCAGAACCAGTCCTTTACCGCCCAAGACCTGCCAGTTCGATGCCGACTCAGTGCAAACTGACCAGTTCACACCGAGTCAACCCGGTTTCGAATCAGGTTGGGTATGGGCCACCTGCCACTTCGGGCAATCATCCAAGAATCTTAGAAGGCTAGCGATCTGGATCCTCTTATAAATGATGTCCTCTATAGACTTGAGCACAACTAGCCTACCTCTGCCCTTATCCATAGCAAATAATAGAACCATCTCATACAAAAGCACCTGAATGATCTTGTATATGTTCATTACAATCTACATCTCAGATTGAAATAGTGCTGAAGTCTAATGATCCACTTCACAATGACAGAATATGATGAAGAGGATCCATTGATTGGTTGGCTTGAGAGCCAACAGCAACAACTAGAGCTAGATGAGTCAGGATCACCACCTCTATCGGCTAGTTTCATAGCCAAGAAAGCTGGGGTGGACAAAGAACAATAGGCAGAACCAAGCTCGCCGTACCACACTAAACCGAGTAGTACAAGATAGATCATATCGTACCGATTCAGTACTAGTATATGATACGGAGGGCGTACTCGTACCGTATCGATTCAGTACCAGTATATGATACGAGGGCATACCGATATTCAGTACGCCAAACTAGCCTTGTACCATACCGTACCGACACGGTGATAGTGTAGCACCGATATGGGCTTGGTACTGAGATGGGGTACCTTGGGCAAAATGACATGCCATGTCCACATCAAGTTGACCAACCACAAAGGTCGGAGGGAGCTAATCGTTGCAGGGCTCCATATTTGAGACAGTCTTCCAAAAATTTGATAGGGATGCTAAGAAGATGCCATCATGGTACCAAGCCTACTCGAAGAGGTGGGCGTGGTTGATCCACCCAGCAAAGCCAAGCACAGAAGGGATCTAGGGAAGGAAGGTAGCTCCTCAGGTCAATAAGAAAGGAAAAGAAAAAAGAGCTATAGTTCTATTGGAAAGAGTTTAGGAAACTGTTCACTTAAATTTGGAGATCATTGAGTTTTTGGATGACTGATTGCCCAGATTGTCTCACGATACTAGCAGTGATGATAGTTCAAGCAACGATGCATCTAGGGGCCATGGAGGTAGTGGTGCACATAGCACGATAGTATATGACTCACAACTCCAGGATATTTGATTCTTCGGTAAGTTCCAGTTCACTCATACCACACAGGATAGAAATCATGGTGCACGATCAGGTAGAGCCTGCAAGAATATCATCGCATACAGGCAAGATCTGCCAAACCGATACCGAGACACGAATTATTAGCATGCTAGAAATAAAATAATTAGTAAGATATTGCATACTAGAAGAAACAACATAAAATATTCTAAAATCAATTAGTGATATACAAAATATAAAATGATACAATCAATTACATATATTTAAAATACTACATATATACCACTATCTAAAATTTAGTCAAGTAAAGATATCTCTTGTAGATATCCAAATCATTAGCATAATTAGGAGGCACATCAGCCTACCATTCTAATCAAGCAGCCACAGTCTTATACGCTCATCCCATTAGGAACGTACTCTAGCTTATAATTAGTCTCGAATCTTTCACTGAAACTCTAACTCTGCGAGGTGTCCTCTGATTGATAATATGGTTGTGGATGGGTTAGATCCTCTTTGAATCATCAAAATCAGCGCACTTTTTGGCCTAGGAGGTTTGAAAAATATTTGAAGGAATGCCTGGGAAGGCTCGGGAAGCCTTCTCAGGCCTTCCCACTAGTTAAAAACAAAGGGGGAAGGGAGAACCAGTTCCAAGTGGTTTTGAGTGGTTCGAGGCCAGTTCCGAATTCCATCGTCGAACCGACCCGGTCCCGCACCGGTTCGACACAATATGGCACAAACTGGACCTGGTTTAGCAGACCATGCATACAAAAGATAGACCCTTCAAGATCATTTGGGCCATGATACTGTCGTAGATGACATCAGGATCCTTGGATACATCTGGATCCAAATCATACACTAGATGCCATCCCATACAGCTAGGCTATGACCAGCATGGATCTGGTTCATTTGAGATATCGTATTTGAGTGGGTACTATCCTTCACAATCTCAAGAAACTCATGGATCAGATTTAGCTGCCGCCGATGATGCATCTGGCGGCCAGTAATAATAATAGTTTGAGGAACGATGCATTTGGTGCCCAGCAATAATAACAAATCGAGCGACGATGCATTTGGTGGCCAGAGAGGTAGTGGTGGATATGGCATGACAATATATGACTCACAGCCCAGGGTCTTCGATTCATGGTCAGTCCTAGTTCACTCATGCCATGTAAGATAGGAACCATAATGCACAACCTAGTAGAGCTCGAAAGCATACCATTGCATATAAAAGATGGGCCTCTCGAGATCATTTGAGACATAACACAACTATTTAGATGACCTCGCACATGGAATAGTGTTCCTGGATGCATCTAGACCCAAGTAGTATATTGGATCCTATTCTACATAGCTAGGCTATGACCCACATGAATATCCTTCATGCGAGGCATTGTATTTGAGTGGACTATAGCCTCAAGCAATTTACCGATAACATTTCATTATCGCAATCTTCAGATGGCCAGTTTACTATTAGACAAAGGAACAGTATCATGGTAGCTATTCGGCAGGTGCGCATTATGGGATACAGGAATATGAAGTAGTCCTCTTGGAAACTTAAGAGTAAAGTCCCAAGCCTGAACTATGATCATGATCATGACGTCTACAAGAGACATCGACACTCCATAAAATTTTAGATGTTGATACATATTTTATACTTTAAATCCATTAAATCGACTCCATTTGTTATATCGTATGTATATTTACTTATAAATAATTTAATTGCACTTCAATTCCATTTCATGACTAAAAGACATCAAAAGATTCAAAACAAAGTCAAAATTACTAATTAAACAACCATAATCATCAAAATAATAAGTTAAAAAAGGATTAAAAATAAAAAATAGAAAAACAAAAATATAAAGAAAATGTCACACTGGTCAGATAACCCATATGCTACCATGTATCATGTGTCGATACATTATTGAATCAGTGCCATATCGTACCGGTGGTTAAGTGGTAATGGCACCTGGTACTAGTTCGATGATTCTTAATTAAGATACATCAAAACAAAAAAAGATAAACTCCTCTCCTCTTCTCCCACCAAAAATAATATTCCAACATCCAAAAGTATCAAGACGGTATTCAAGAAGTATCCAAAAAATTTTCAAATGTATCTCCAAAGAATCCTGGCTAAGGTACGTCGTATCGGCACAAACTAGGCGATACAGGGCATAACGTACCGTACCAGTTCGGTACCGGTCACTCGGTATGTCTACCATACTGTACTGACACCGTGCTGGTGTGGCACCGGTACAGGATCCGGTATCGAGACAGCGAATCTTGATCCTAGTCATTTTTTTAAAAAAAAAGGAATGCTTATTTTAAGTATTAGGCACATATTTTGGCCATATCTAACGTGCATCAGTGTTTGATACATATTAAACATGGGAAGGCAAGTTAAATAAAGTACCATGCTTCTTAGATGACATATAAGCTAAGCACATAATTTAAAATAATAGGCATGTGTGGATATTATTCACATTAATATGAAAACAAAAAATACATATATGCTTGTTTTCATGTGCATGCATTCATGCATCTATAAATTTATAAGTACATAAATAAAGAAAAATATAGCAAGATGGATATAGAGAACGGTTGCGCTTATATGAGAATAAACCTGTGAAGCCCACAGTAATTGCCATTCTCCCTCCATAGTTACTGATACATCTGCAACCTCTTCCGGATTTAAAGATACAAGTTCATCAATCACCTGCTAATAAGGCATGAATGATTAGATCAATACGATAGGTAAAACTCTATATGGAAGTCGCAATGTCTGATGTTCAAGTCCCTTAGGTTGCACCTCTGTTACTCCTGTCCCACCAGATATGGCTGATAGCAACCTTTGTCTTGGTTCGGTTTCCTTTTGCAGCACAAATGTGGTACCCTGCACTATAGGTTGTTGCAATTTTTAATAAAAATGGGACTGAAATATGACCGGTTCTTGACATGCACTTGTTCATCAAGGAAACAAAAATAAATGAATATGCCTCTTGTGACAAAGAAAGAATAATACACAGGGAAGTACGACAAATTATCACACGGCTACCTTGTTCCCTCGTGAAATACGTATATTTCCATTATGGGATAAATATGTAGTGTCCAACCAACCCTTTGCTTCATCTCCAAGAAGCCTAAATGGCACAGGGTATGGAACCTTGAAAGGTAAGAATTTAAAGCAGAATGCTGCACGGTCAAATTGGAAAAGGATGCGTCTTCTATCTTTGATTTTTGCTGCTGCCTGGACAAACATGCCACATGATGTAAAGTCAACAGAAAAACACTTCAAAAATGGTCATGAATGGAGTGATGTATTTGTGACAATCAATACTTTTACCATAACTTTCTTCCAATTAACTGCTAGTGAAGCTGTAGTAAAAGCACATTTAACTGACTAAATACTTGAATATTCTTTCAATATAAAGGGAAGGTGTTAATTGTACGACATCTGGTTGGAGGGTTAGGGTCTGTGGACTCATTGTCAAAATGTTCTTCTTTTTTTTTCGTTACAGTAAAATGTTGCTTATTTATTAAACCAATCATGCATATAGCTGAAACAAAATCAATGGTTATGTTCATTTTAGATATTAATTGTGCATAGATCTATTCTGTACATGTACATAAATGGAACATATTGTGAATCAATGTCCGTCATACTAGTACTGGAACCCGTACGGGTCAACGGGCGGGTTGGTATGGTACTGGTTCAGTACTGCACCGACACACGGTATGCTTGGGTGAGCCGGTACCGACACACGGTACACTTGGGTGTGTCGGTTAGGTACCGACACACGGTACACTTGGACGTGTCGGTTCTAACCGACGCCTAATTTTTTTTAAACTGGCATGCCCTTTTTTTTGAAGATTTTCAAATTTGATAAATTAATAATCAATTTTTTTCAACTTTCTTAATGATTTTAAGTATAATTTAATATTTTTTGATATTTTCTGATGTTTTTATGATCCCGGTATAACCTAAATGATGCATTTTATTGTTTTAAAGCGATACACATCGTAAAATGATTAGTAAGAGTTGCATGTTACAAAAAACATGAAATATTCTAAAATCTAGTGAGATAAAAAATATAAAATAATACAATCAATTACATAATTTAAAATACAACATATATATCGATATCTAAATCTCATCGAGTGGTGATGCCTCTCGTAGATATTTGGATCATTAGCATGGTCAGTAGGCCCATCAGCCCACCCCTCGATCCAAGCGGCATAACAACCTTGTATGTTCATCCCAAAAGGAATATGCTCTGGGTTATAAGTACTTTCAGATCTCTCGTTGAAGCTCTGGTTTTGAGAAGTATCTTCTAGCTGATAATACAGCGGTGGAGGAGCCCATCCAAATATGCTGGCAGTAAAATCTGACCCATTAGATGCTTCGGGCTCCATAGGGAGCAACCACCAGAAGAGGATCACTCAGCCGCACTATATCTATATCCGTATCCATATAGATCATATGCTGCCTATGGCTATAAGTAATAGGATTTAAAATGTTAATTTTGTTAGTGGTCATACGTAAATACGTAATGCATGTGAGATCGAGAGTAGGAGGGAAAAGATTATATAGTATTTGAGATGCGATTTAACTGATTATCGTGATCTTGAGGGAAGGAAAGAATGGGTTTTGTGCAAGATCTTTCTTCTGACTTACTTGGGAGGAGGCACACTAACTTACGGTCAACACATTATCAAGAAGATGATTATGATCTAACAAATCAAGGTCAATGGGTATCCAATATTTTCCATCACCAAAATGCTTGCTAACCTAGTTAAATAACATTACAAAACCTCTGAATTGTCATATAAAACTAGCTTTAGTTGGGCAAACAGAGGGAAGAACCTAGCCAACAGATGGATCTTGAACTTGGTTAAACATGTTAGTGTTTGACTCTAAATTGAAAGAGGTGCAATTAACTCTGCATGGAAGGGAAGGGAAAACCTATCCCACTATTTCATCACTCAATTCACTACATAATCATACAATGTAATTACCCAATGCTAGTCTAGGCCCAAACAAAGTCATGCCAACCTAAGAAAGAACAGATTGGGTCCTACTTACTTTTGACTCAGATCTTGTACAACTAACTACCCCCATCAAAAATGACATCAGAATAGAGAGGCTATCTGTCAATGATATAAGAAACATGTAGACACTCAGATATACTCCTATCAAAAGTTTAGAAGCATTTTTCTACTAGAAGTTTGCAGATGATTTATTTATAATAAATATGGTCATACCTCTACTTTTAGCTCACCAATTGCATCTGAGAATTTCACAATGTTGGATACCCTTGGGTCATCTGTTCTAAGGTAAACCTCTTGAAAGATTTTGAAAAAGTCAACCCCGACAAATGTTCTCTGCAAAAAATGTAAAACATTAAGAGATTGGTAGGAAGAGGGTATGATTTTCAAAATGCAACATAAACTTACATTACTGATTTGAATTAATAATTGGATAATCAAGCTAAGAGAATTACTCAATCTTAGTAGAAGGATAAAGCTCGTACTTGAATCATATGAATCCTTCAAGTGAGATGTAAATCACTATTGCAGAACATTGCTACAAAATAGGAAGTAGCAAGGTTTAGAAAAAGCATATTCTTGACTACATATTATTATTCTTTCGTGGAAATTGTGGTAGAATTAATGGAAAAGGCAAAGGGTGTTTAGCTGGAAAAAAATTCTTTTGTTAGGGTCAAGATTCGCCGAACTGGTACTAGGACTATTATCGGTTGGCTGCCGAAACGATACAATAAGGGTCCATATCGTGCCATTCTGAGAGCAAACCATTATGCTTTTTCTGCTATTTTTGAACTGAAGCTGGTAAATGGTTTGCTGACTTCGCTGTAGCAAGTCGGCAAACCATTTGCCGACTTTATTTAAAAAATAACAAAAATAATAAAAGATCTCCTATTTTGTTTCGAAATAGGGATTCCTATTTCAAAAAGAAATAGGGAGGGCTTGGAAGACCTCTCTTTCTCTTTTCGAACGACGGGGGAGTCTCTCTTGACCCCTCTCTACCCACTTCCCTCTCCTCTCTCTCTCTCTCTCCCCACCTCCCTCTCCCTCTCTCTCCCTTCCTCCCTCAACCTCTCCCCCTCGTGCCCCGAATTTCTCGAACCGAGGGGTAGAACTGTCTCAATCCACCCCCAGTACAGCTCAGTACACCCCGAATTGGGTAGTTCGGAATGGTACCACGGGCTTCATCTAGTAATAATACCTACAATATGAAATCTAGGTTGAGGCTAGGGTGTGTTGTGGGACTTACATTTCCAGACCTTACTTGAATTGATCTGCTTTGGTATTAAAGTCTATCAAACACCTAAACTCTCACACCTTTTGAGATTGATAATGAGCTTCTACCCAGCGAGAGGCCCAAATGATAGGTGATAACATGTTTGAACATTTGTAGATGATAACAAAGGGTACTTTCAAAGAAAAATTTGTACGAAATAGCCCCCTTCCAACATATTTTCAGATTTACAAAATAGTGGGTTTTTTTTCTGGTTTTGCAAAAGGGGTCCTCTGACTTATTTTCTAAATTGTTTAACCCCTGCTCATGTGGCACCCCTCATTTCTCACTCGCCGAACGAGAAGGTAAGCGCCAGCTGGGCTTATGAATTATGGCCTTTGAAAAACCATGCTATACAGTTCTAAAAAGTTAAAGGCAGCTACCTACATATCCAATGGCTAAAAAGATAAAAGAAAGGACAGAAATACAGAATAGTTTCCACATCCAAGTTACATATTGTCCATCTCTCTGTTTCTCCATTTGCCACTCTCTTTGCTGGTTCTCCTTCCTTTGTCTCTTATCTCTCTTTCGGTACTGAAGAGACCCTACACTCTAAAGTTTTCGCTTCTTCATACGAAATAAATCAACCCAGTAGCCAAAGACAGAGCACATCTCCCCACGAGGAGGATCCATGATATTAGTTATGACTGATCCTATTGTTAAGGAAGAAGACTCTGTGCATCATGCAGAAGACCATGTTAGAGGCATGCATGTTTCCCCTTTTCACCCAGAACATGCTGCAAATTCTGGTTTTGATTATGCATATGCTTCTCTTGCTTTCCCCAATTTTGCATTTGTTTATAAACCCCAATATGACAATTTGTTGCACACCCTCAATGTCAGCATCCTTGCACATCCTGATTTCGTGTTTTGTTGCATGGCAGAATCCTTGCCCACCCCTATTTTTGACAAGATTTTGCACATTTCATATTTCAAGTCTCTTCATGCACACCCATTTCAACCAGCACTTTCATATACGGTACTAGTGGATTTCGCAATTTCTTAAACACTTCCAAATTCAGGGTCGATTAGGCACAACTGTAGACATATCAACTTCCAATTTGGACTGTAGTTCTTGCTCATTTGTAATTTTAGCTGCACAGGTAACCTCCATGTTGCTCAACCCTCAATGGCTCAATTCTTTATCGTATCGGAGCATCTCTATAGTATAACTCCTGCAACCGTCAAGTCTTCTTGTGAAACTATCTAGTATATATGCATAATTCTCTAAGAACTACTTAACAAGCTATTTAATTCTCCAATGAAATCGCACAACTCTCTAGTATAACTACATAGCTCTACAGTGGATTTCTACATCTCTCTTGTATACTTGCATAACTCTACAGTATCACTGCATAACTCACTATTGTAGATGTGCAAGTTACTAGTATAACCGTGCAAGCTCAATCATGTTTATTTTTTACTTTCTCATCCATTGATACCACCTCATCGAAGCAAAACTAGAAAGAAGGCCTTGGCCCTTGTGTGTCTTGGAGGAGCAAGTGGAGAAAAGAAAAGGCGATGGAACTTGAGAAAAGAAGACCATCAAGCAAGAACAAGGGAAGAATAAAGACCACAAGAAAAGCTATAACACTAGCATGTCACAAACAAAGACAAACAAAAGAAGGCTTATGAGGTCAAGAAGAAACAGCCTTTAAATCTTATTATTAACTTGTATTGATATGTCAAAAAGTTCTATAAGATTTTTTTGTGATGACACCAAGAAAGAAAATGCCTTATTTGCAACCACTTTCCGTAAGTGGCAAAACATCGGGTATTTAGGTAGATTTTGAACTTCCCAAACATGATTCAAGACCACCTCTAATGGTCTTCTTAGTAGGAATCTGTGTAAGCAAAACCAGTTTTTCTTCAAGAACTGGGGTCCTTTCACCTTCAGTAGTGCCAGCACCATGTTAGGACTACTTATATGAGACCAACCAGCATAACTGACTGAGCTTGAGGTTAAGCCTTATATCACATGTATCTCAAGAAACTTGAAAGAATTGGTTCAGAAGATCATATGATCAACTATGGCAAAGAAACTTGTCGAGCATGATGATCTAGAGTCCTTGGAGGGCTTTGTGAAAATTCCTTTTGTCTTTTGTTCTTTCTTCAATAGTTAGACAGTTGGACGACCGTCTAGGTGGTCTTTCAGACTTGATAAAAGTCCAATAAAGCATTGGACAACACTGCTGGCCAAGTGTTTTCCACATTCCAGAAGTTCCTCATCCATAGCATCCCTATCCACTCCTTGAAGGTGAAGATAAGGAACCTCATTCAGGCAATAACTAAGATTGAATACTAAATGGATTTAACTTTGTACTATATTGTGTAGCACTTTCTTTTGATCAAAGTAGTCCAAGGTTAACAGACTGTTTGTATAAAATATGGTTCTATGAGGTCATAGTATTTATAGGATCCTTCGGTCCCCGGTGTTTCACCTCAGATCTACCTATAGATTGGGTTGATGCATATCCACCAGGATATATTACCCCCTTTCTCCCCCACCCCGCATCCCCTAGTCTCCACCAACTAAGATCATGACCACTAGAAGGTTGAAAGGTGGACATCCATGATATAGGCAACATTGCACGACAGACCACCACTAGAAGGTTGAAAGGTGGACATCCATGATATAGGCAACATTGCACGACAGCACCATAAACATGAAGAAAAAAAGACACTAAAATTACATAATGACTTCATAAATCTGCGCAAGTTTTACCATTCTGTAAATGAAATATTACAAATCTATGCAATTGAATGAAAATTGATGCTTAATGTCTGGAATATTTTTGCTCGCCTTTGTGCATCGAACAAACTTATAAAGTTGGGATTAAAAATTGTGTATTTTTATCTAAGAATGTGTGTGTTCTTTTTTATACGAAACACATAGCACTTCTAGTGGAATACCATTGAATGTGCACAAAAACAAGTAAACTGTTACAATTTAATTGACCAAGCCTGCAAGTTTTAATATGAAACCTCATAGTTTCACCAATCTTGCGCAAGGCATGATACCATATAAAGTAATATAATGCTTCTGTTGACTGTCTTAATTATCACCATAGTCACCATCCATCAGTCCCCATATGTCATCAATGGCGGCCCAGCAGACAAGCTCTTTTAAGTCAGGAATTAAGAAGATTGAACAAGAAGTTAGAAGTTCTTTTAGGCCATATTTGAACACCACATTCAACAACATTCATAGATTGAGAGAAAAGAATGCAGGCTGCAAGGTGAAATTGAGGAGCTTGAACTCAAAACTTGGAGAGGCACAGTGAAAGCAGGCCAACAGCAAAAACCAACCAACACTCCTAGGAAGTCCACCAAATTAAAGTGCAAAAAATAATTCTGCATATATCCTCTACTATCCCAACATGATAGATGGAAAAAGTTGGAGAAGAGACTCATCTAAGCATTCAAAGATAGATGATCTCCAAAAAGAGAGTGGAGTGAAGAGATGCATAGAGGGTTGATGAACCTGAGCTTCCAATATTGGGGGTGTCATGAAGTACCTGCTGTACCTTAGCAATATGGTATAATATTCTACTGACACACGATATGCCTCTTGGTGCTGGCATTGCAAAAATGAGGTCATGTACCATGTTTTGGTATTGATCAGCATGGAGTTACCGGTACCTTTTTGGTATGGCATGGTATGGCTAGTACAAACCATACACACTGGCACTTAAAACCCTGCTAGTTAGTCACATGGTGCATTGGCTTGTGGTTGTGCGTCCAAAATAATAGAACTATAATAAGCAAAGGTAGTGGTAAGCGGGTCTGCAATTTCATTAGAAAACTTAATATTTGCCATATTGATCGGTACCGTACCAAAATACCGTACCATACTGGTACCAAATAGGTACACAGTCTCATACGGTACCGACATTCAGTACATCTCGCCATCTCATAGTGCATAGTGTATCGACACTGTAATAAGATGGTATCGGTATGGGGTCTGGTACCAAAACAGCAGACCTTGCCTCTAGCATGCACCTTTCAGAATGTTAGAATAGAGTATATATTAAAATTAACCTATAAATGGTCAGGAAGTATGGATGCTTCATGCTTCCTACCCTATTTTTCTCATTAAAGGATTATTACTCAACAAAGTCATTATAAAGAAGAGATATTCAGCTAATAGCCTAACACTGCCTCCTTTTTCTCCTGTCTGATAAGTTAGACATTGCAGATATCATGTAGTCCAAGTGCATAAGGGTCATGCAATAAAAGAATAAATAATCAACTTCCATCCACTATGAAGAGTAATCTTTAAGTCAAACAAACTTTGCATCAAATTGTGGATCAAAGTATGATTTATCAATGGCTAAGAGTGTTTGATGACTGCTCTCCACCTGATGTGAACACCCTAAGTTAGTCTCAAATTTCTGGCCAAGCAGCTAGCAAACTTAAGAGAGACAAAAATCCCACTACAGTATTATGCTAGTATTGACATCAAAGTTTCAGGCATTGGATATGGAAAAATTCATAAATGAAAGGACAGGTCTTCAATCTAATTTTTTACTTTAACCACTTCAATGAATGGCAACTTTATTTAGAGAAAATAAACAATAGTGATTTCACAAAAAATTACACCTCCATATGTATACGTTATGACATCTTACTTGTATTGGGGATGCTGTTCCAGGTCTTGTAGTGAAGATCAGTTGCCAGCAACCTTCAATCAGACTGGAACTTGTCTGCATAAAATTCATACATATGTTGCAGTTACATGCTTCATAATGCATAAAAAGGACAGGACATTACCCAGTTATAGTCCCAGCAACCTAGAGTTCTAGGAGGGGCAATCTAGAGATGGGCCTAAGCTTTGGCATTTTTTTCCCAAAGTGGCTTCCCTAGGGCTCGAACTCATGCCATCGTGCCTGTCAGTCCAAGCCTTCGGCCACTAAACAAAGCAATGGCCCCTATCCTTTATAATATATATTTTATCAAAATTTATGACTGTCAGCATACACTATTTATAGCTACAAGCACAAGAATAGCCATCTCTCCTTATTTCAAGTCATAACAATACACAGGGTCATTACAATATACAGGGTTTGCATCAAAGAAGTACCAATGCTAAAATTTCAAAAGAATATGATCACCTAAGGAAGGAAAGATAGTGGAAAATGAATCTGTCTCTAGCCACTGAGTTCCATTGAAACAATTCTATTAACTGTTTCATCCATCTTCACTTAAACTTCCTTATTCTTTATACAAAAAAGTCCTTGTGCACCACCACAGATCCTATCTTCCTTCGCTTATTTATGAGAGACATGCAATCAATCAAGTTGGAGGTTTAAGAGAGTCTTCACCATGGTTGTGTCCTTTACATGGAAACCAGAGGCCGAGGACTATATCTTACAGCACTTCATCGTATCATTCGATATCTTAAAGGCACAGTGGGTCGTGGTTTGTTCTTTCCTTCAGATTCTTCCCTTGCTTACAGCCTTTTGCAGATGCATATCATGTGGGCTGTCTCGATACTACGTGTTCTACCACTGGTTGTTGTGTTTTCTTAGATTCATAGCCAATTTCTTGGAAATGTAAGAAGCAGGATTGAGTTGCTAAGTCTTTTACTGAAGTTGCATATCGATCTATGTCATCCGTTATTTGGAATCGTCAACTTCTTATGAAATATGGTGTGTCGTACCAACCAATACCTCTTTATGTGGATAATACGAGTGCCATTCGAGTTGCTCCTAATCCTGTGCACCATGAACGCACAAAACACATGGAGGTGGACTATCATTATATTCAAGAACTTGTAAAAGATAAAAATCTCGATCTTTCTTCATGTATCCTTTCATGATCAAATTGCAGATCTCTTCACCAAATCTATGACATAGGCTCGTCATGCTTATTTAGTTGGCAAATTGATGCTTGTTGATCCCCAACATCAATTTGGGGGGGATGTGAAAGGAAGACTAACTCTTGATTTGGTGATCATCATAAAAATCATGGTCAATACTACATAATATGTATAGTTGATGATACATTCCATTTATAGCTGATTGCATATATCATATATAGCTGATTGCATATATCATGCATAGAGGATTGCATATACTATGTATAGCGGATTGCATATATCATGTATAGCTGATTGTATATACCATATATAGAAGATTGCATATATCATATATAGATAACAAGATATGTATATATAGGGGTCCTTACCCTCGTGAATATGCAACAAGTTTCTCTCTTCAAAACTCTCCCTTTGTTATCCCTCTCTCTGTTCTCTTCTTGTTATTACTAAAGTTTTGACAAAATTATCAAACATAAGCATCTTATGCTCTAAATTAAACACAAATACACATGCATATGCTCATATTTATGCATTATGTGGATGCATGAGCATAGGCACAACACAAATTCTGATCTCCATGCATGCTATCACCTAATTGTCATCCATGGACAACATGAGCATTTTATAGCTTGAAATGAAACTTTTCCACTATCCAATAGTCGAAGCAAATTTGAACTGACAAATGCCAAATCTTGATGCAAGAGCAAAGGAGATTCAGAGCTCAAAGTGCTTTTCATAGGTGAAAAAATCAAGAAGCTAACTATGCCTTCATGGTTTGGAATATCAGCCTGTGTCTGAATATCAGGCATCTTGAGCCTCGAGTTCTTCAATTTCACTTGAGCCCATGTTGGCCTGTTAGAAACTGCTAGAATTATCATAACTACTGCTGTTCTACATAATTAGCATAAATTTCGCAGCCAACACTGCATGAATGCAATCATAACAAGTAGGAATCAAACACTTGTAGCATTTTAATTTTACCCTCATAGATCATTGTATATTATAGCATAACCAATCAACTTCCTCTAGCAATGTTCTTCAAATCAATAGATGATCTTTTACATTAGAAATCAACCAACATATCAACAAGCATGTGCATTTCTAAGACTACCTATATTTGGGCATGCAAAGGTAAATTGTGATGCCATAGTTATACAGGAAAACAAAGAGAACATATCCATAAACTTATAACAAAAACCAAGTTTTTTATGCATTCAGTGAATAGAGAGGCTCACAGGTTCAGGAAGACCTTGCAGACTCTCCAGGGTTTGCACGGCACGCTCGACATCCTGTGAAATTTACAACATTAAACTTAATGACATAATAATCGAAGACCATGACAAAAGAAATCTCCAAGAAGACTGCAAGCTTTGAAGTTAAAACACCAAATAGAAACAGAATCCAAACTGTCCATTTGATTGAAATCAGCTGGAAATCCTCAAGAAATTGGGAAAAGAGACAATAGAGAGGCAGTGCCTGGAGCTGCTGGGGAGAAGCGGCGCGGCCTCTACCCTGTATCCCGAGAAGGGATTCGAGGAGGACAGCTTCGGGCTCGGTGAAGGAGAGCTGCTGCTCGCCTTCGAGCAGAGAAGACGAGATGGGACGTAGGTATGGTCTCCTCCGGTGGGCTTTTGGGAAGAGATTGCGGGGTCTTGGAGCTGACGGCGGGAACGGGGTGGAGAGGCGGTAAGAGGGCAGAGGAAGGCCAAGCGTTACAGCTCCGGCGGCCATCTCAGGGGACTTGTTTGGCTTTGTTCCTCCGAGTGTGGTGAATGAGCTTTGGGAAACGAAAGGGTCTGAGGGCAACGCCCGGGATCGACACAGCCGGTTCCACATGCAGCAAACATGGTTGGGAACCGTTATCAGCTGTGTGGCCTGGGATCTGATGTTTTGTTAAGAACACAAAGCTTGTTGACAATATTTTTTAACTTTTTTATCACAAGACTATGAGATTTTATGTATTGGTAACATCTTTGATATCATAATATTATTTTAATTAATAATGCATAATTATAATTGATATGCTTCAGATCCGACCTTTGCTGACATCATCTGAACCAACTAATGGTAACCCACCACGTGGTTTCTGTTAAAGGCGCCATGAAGTTATTTACATCTTCTCCAATGGACGGCGATTATACTTCAACCCAAAATTGTGTGCAGTTAAGCCCCGCGTCGTGCATAACACGCGGATGGTTACCGAGTAGTTAAAGCACATGTCCATCTTATTTGGTAACGAGCACCAACTCTCACCTTATATAAAAAGCACCTAGGGGACCTAGTGGTACGATCTCTCATGCACTCAATGACATCCTGCAATTCTTACTCAAATCTCCGCTATTTCTTCAAAACCTTAGGTCCCCTGTCGGACAAAATCAAGCAACCCTTAGGTGTAGACTTTCTTTCTTATTTTCAAGTTGTATAATTAGCATCAACTCACCGTCGACTGCTCTCACCAGCTTATCTTTTCAATTCGGAGCTTATTCAGCCTTTTCAAGCTCGATACTTGGATTTTGGCGGTAATAGATTGGTGCAAGAGGAAAGGTCATGACTTATTTTGAAGATTTGAGCAAGTTTGCCATCATGAAATCGATGAGAACTCACCAAGACACCACTATTCCCACTTAACGAGAGGTTCACATGGAGTTAGATGCCTTTCATTAGAGTCCCCAGGGAGCTCAGCCTCCTCAAAGCTCTCAACTAGTGCCCGAAGTTGTCAATACCAAGCAATTTATCCTGCTCGTGCAACAAGTCCAAGTGCTTATAGCAGTCGTCCAAAATCTGCAACAAGTAACCACCAAACTTCAACAGGCGAATAAGCCAAGCCATTATGGAGGCCTGGCATAGCATAGTCACCATTTCCGTCCTCGGAGTCCTAGGCGGGTGCAGCATAGTCATATTCTCATCCTTAAAGTCCAAGATGAGATCAAGGATGCAGTCCTTCAATCTCCCACTCTGAGGACTCCAAGTCTGGTCACTCCTCTCCTCGCTAATTAGAGAGGGATTCTAGGAGGAAGTCTGACCTTGATCATAAGATCGAAAAAATGAACAACTGCATCGAGGCCCTAAGGCATAGGAATCCTAAGCTCAATGACAACCTGGAGTTCACTTCCAAGCCTCTGTTTTCTCTAAGGATCATGGTGGAGCCATACCCATAAAGATTCAAAATGCTTCAGCTAGAGCTGGAGATATATGATAGGACTTCTGACCCATTGGATCACTTGGAAAGCTTTAAAGGTCTCATGATACTCTAGAGGGCTATGGATGATATATTATGCAAAGAATTCCTAGCCATGCTTCGGAAGATAACTTGGTTATAGTACTCCAGCCACCAGCTGTGCTCAATCCATTCATTTGAGTAGTTTGGCTGGCTATTCACAGCCCATTTCATCAGTAGTTAGAAGCAAAGAAGGGGCTTGGAAAGCTTATTTGACATGAAGCAGAGGGAAGGCAAGTACCTTACAGATTATGTCAATCGCTTCAACACAGCTACTGTGGAGATTCACGACCTAAACCACTCGATCACGATGACCACCACGAAGAGCGGTCTGAGACTATGAAACCTAGTGGATTGGCCCGGTCCACTTGACCAACCTAGCCAATTCTTGGGCCAAGCCTCACGTGCGATGCATGTGAGGAAGGCAACGAAGAAGACTCTGGCTAGAAGTCTTCTTCCTCCCCGATCATGTCAGAGATCAAGAAGCTCTTTGCAATCCAAAGACCGGGCGGATAAGACTAGATTCAACCTATTTAAAGACCTCCTCCTTGAGTTCCATCAACAAATAACCAAGAAAATTGCCACAAATTTCAAGGGTTTTATCCTCTGATTTTTGCCGAGAAGAGTCGTCGGATCTTCGCCAGACTGAGGTAGGACCAAAGCCATTCCTCTTCTCTTCTTCTTCTAGTCTTCTAGTCATGATTCACTTTGATTTGAGCTGGCTAATCGCCGAAAAATCGTCCGAAATAGGTGTGCCCTATTTTGGTCTTCTTCTTCTGCGATTTCACCGCCATCGGCCACTGGGTTTGGCTGGGGCTACGGCCACCTGTGGCCTCCTTCAAGTGGGGGCTAGGCCACCATGGCTGCCACCCCCTTGGATTTGCAGGGGGAAGGGGGGTATTCATACTCATGCAATTGTACTAGCCAATATTAAAAGTAGCATGACCTTTTAACTTTGTATTTTCTTACATGCTTTTCTTAGCTTCCATCAATAGCTTAAGCATCATTTGGCCCACCTCTTAGCAAACTAGGCTGATGATCTTTAATGCTGGTCAAAAAAGCAAGATTGAGTCCTTTGAAATATAGAGCTAACCGATGTCTGTTAAGAAATATGATTCCTAGAGAAACTTGCAAACTAAGATCTTTGGATACTATTCTACCATAGTCCAATATTATACCCTTATCTACCTAGACTTACGCTACTCTATATTCGCTCTTCTATCAACATCTTTCTGGCTAATGCTGATGGCACATCTACACATATATTTACCCCTTACTCTAACAAGCTTGGTGGTACACCCTTTACCAACCAACTAAGTTTTCTGGAATCTCGAGTTCCTTGGCTCACCCGGAAGAGATGGAAAGGATGGTAGCAGCTAGCGGACAAATGATGAAATGTTGTGATCACTATCAACCTGTAAAAAGAAAGCCGCTTGTTAGATCAATACCACATATAGGGTATAAAAGTGATTATGTACCTTCAACTATTGGTTGTACATGGAAGAGCCTAGACAAAAGAGTTCTAGGGGTGCATTAGGGCAAGAGATTGTTCGTAGGGCTCTGTTGAGTCGATTTCATAGCTTTTGGCCATCATCTTTGGATCAGGACAGGATGGTTCTAGATCTGGATAAATTTCATGCAGAGATTCGATCTACATTAGTGGGTTGATTCAACCAATAGGCTCGAATGAAGGCTGAGCAAGTTGACTGATAGGATCATGAGTAGGTTGATCAGGAAAGGCCTCGACAGTTGGTGATGCCTCTTCCCATAGGTCGGCCAAAACCTTGTGAAGCTCTTTCTATTCCTCTCGAATTCATCTCGAGGAGGACAATGGCTAGCAAGGAAGCGGCAATTTGGATAGTATTGGTAGCAACAAGGACATTAGCAATGGAATTTCGTTCTAGTTTTTCATCTTCTCGAGTCACTAAAAGACTAGAAGGTGCCTTGTTACTTGAGGTACCAATGTGTTTTCGCTTGGCAGCAATGGAGCAGATGACTTTGAATTTTTAGGGCTAGAGGGATTAGGCTTTCTAGCCACTATCTTTTTCTGCTTTAGGAACGAGGGTTCATGCTAAGAATATCCGGATTCGGCCCAAGATTAGGTAGGTTGAATGGATAGTGCCAAAAGGGGAGCTACAAAGTAAAGCAAGAAGAGTCAAGTTAGTGAAGAAATTATCAAAGAAAACATATTAGTATCTCACCCTTGTAATCATGAGCTACAAATGCCGGTCTTTGAAATGATTGTTGTTATTGCTAGTCAAAGCAATATAGTCTAGTCAGGATAACCGAACTATTCATAACAGAGAAAACAAGAGTTACTAAGTCAGCGATCTCAAATTTGACCAAAAGATAGTCAGGCCAACATCCATCCAACCAAGATAGAATTGTCTAGCGTAGGCTAACCAGTCAATTTGCCACCCCGACCACCTTCTCTTAGTTGCATAGTTGGTCTTAAAATTGGCCCTTAATTCTTGCTCGGTCTTCCTCATCCATTTTCCATTAACGTGGCTCAGTGACCTAGCAAACTTAATCTTACAAAACTCTTTATATTTTCTAATCTCATTTGCAAGATCGTGGAAAAAACCTTTGCTTTAGGGAAGACCTAAGCTGCTATACCTGCATATTGTGAGACAACAAAATCATCAAAGGCATCAGTAATAGGGGAAGATGATTCACCATCAAACTCAGGCTAATCTATCTGGGAGCAAAGGATATATATTTGTTCCACCAGCACACAAAGTCTTTGGTCATGGTAGGTATGGGTGTAAAAGAAACAAAGTTATAGTTGGAGTAGGATTGATGATAATAGTAATTGGCTAGATCTACCAACTCAGGACTAGTGATCAAAATTAAATTTATTCAAATGGAAAAGGGGGAAACAAGGGATTGCAAGACCGAATTAGCGGATGAAGAAGTTTAAAAAATATTATTCAACCTTGCACTTATTATTGCAAGAGTGCTCGATAGTGGATCCAACATAAAGATCTCTAGTTACCAAAAAGTGTTTCCGTTGGTTACGTAAAGTTTTGACCTCTTCCAAAGCCATTTCCAACCAAGGAAGGAGCTAAGTGACCTTTGGAGCTTGAAGGAATAGACAAAATAAAGAAGTATTGAGATGAGACAAACCTTCATAAAACTTCTTGAAGTATTCAGCAAAAGAAAGAGCCAACCTAGCAAATTGGGTGAAGCGAATGCCGGGAAGAGGGGTTTCTAAAATGTCTACTGAAGGATGCATATCCAGGAAATAAGTATATATGAAATATAAAGGATCTAGATAGGACTCTCATGCTCTAGTCGAGTTACGATCCTTCAAGCATTGGTATAAATGGCCCAAAATTAGAGGCTTGGGAGATATAGGCTAATTCTCAACCAAGGTAATTGCTAATCAAAGGTGTATTCCTACAACTTTCATCGACCAATAGTAGAAAAGGAACTTGAAAATCTCAACTAGAAAGAAGGTAGTATTACCGATCTTGGTGATGGGTTTGGTACAGTGACCAAATTACCGGATGAAGAATGTACAATTCGCATGTTTACCAAAGTCGAGACTAAAGTTGTTGGGAGGGATTTTGACTAGAGTGTTCGCATTGAATTTCTCTTTGGTAGGATAGATGTTGAAAAGTATTATAAGTGGGCAACCACAAATATATGACCACTATTTCTAAAGGATGATTGGCTATAAGAGGAGATGTTGAAAGGGATAAAAGGTCAAAGAGACTATTGGCTTCCCAAATGGCACCCTTCTATTCACAAATCCGGCCAAACCAAACATTCTAGAGAAGGGTCTTGGTGGGCCATAGGTGATGGCAATTTGGACTATCCTAAACTAAACTCTTGAAGTCTAGTCTTTCAAGGCATGAGGAATTTTAGAATGGAAGATAGGTTTAAGAGTGAGGTGACCAAAATTTACTATGAATACCTGGTATTGACCCTTTTGAAAACATCAATGTGTTCAAGATCTTCTCGACATTGTTCAGCAATGGCACGAAACCAAGCTTCTTGATCCATAGTAAGCAAATGAGCAAAGAAGACAAGTTGCGAAGGAGGAGACGAGAATCAAAGGAGGGTTGCTGCAAAGAAGATGCAACAGTGCCTCTATGAAAATGATAAATTTAAGAAAGGTGGGAATCCCTATAGATACAATTATTTGAAGAGTTAGAATATCAGCATTTCGATTTGGTTGGTATATCCCATCGCCTTATCTGACTGATGGCTGATGGGATGTGGGGGATATTGTCTACACCACATCCTTAGTTGGATTGACATGTAGGAGACACATGCGTAATGACCATAAGATGAGGGAAGAATAAGTATAATGAGCCTTAGGAGAAATTCCCAAGAGATAGGATCTAATGGACATTAAGTATAAGATAACTAAAGGCATCTTACTAGAGATCGAATATGGAAGAATGGCTGAAAGAATGCTAATATGAAGTAAGATGAATAGAAATCGATCAAAAATTTGATCTAATGCTATAACCTTTCTCTAGCCCATCACTATATTCCTTAGCCTAGCACTATATCCCTTATCCATCTTCATCAAACAATGGTGTGATGATGGTAAAAATCTTTGAAGGTCGAGGCACTTGGGCCTACATAACCTTTTATTATCCTCTCTTTGATTATTTTTCTACTGATTTGATGCTGGTGGCATGCTTGCGCACACCAGCCCATGCCATTTGGCTTGTCACCACTCTTCTCTACTGCATTTAAGCGGTACTCTACCAACAAGCCTTGCGACACATCCAGATGGGATGGAAAGAGTTCCAACAAGCCGATGCACCAACCCAGGCCGTTTGGCTTGCCACTATTCTTCTTTGCCACACCTGAATGGGCTCTACCAGCAAGTCCTGTGACATCTCCTGATGGGATGAAATGAGCGCCAACAATAGGATAAGCAGTGCATGGGTTTGGAGGTCAGGGGTTCATCCCAAAGTAGCATTATTTCTATGGAAGATTACCCGAGGTCAGATCCTATGCCAAGATGTGCTGGCAAGCAGGGGACTAAACATCTCCCAAGCTATGATTGTTTTTGGGCTTTGGAGGAATAAGTGGCTTATATCCTTTTCCAAAGATCAAAGGTAATGTGGCTATGGAGGTTATCTGATATGCCCCCTGCTATTATTTCATCTCCATACCTAGGAGATATCTTTCTTGCGTATCTAAAGGAATGTAGGAGTAGAGCCTCCAACATAGCATAGGGCATTCGTGCTGCATATATCGCCTATCAAATCTAGGTAGCTAGGAATAGTCTAGAATTTGAGAATAATAATCAGTCCCCAAGATTCGCAATGGAGACGACACTCTTTCAAGAGATCTTGTGACATCCAAAGACAATTGGGGTTCCCGCACAATAGCGGTTGTGATCTAGATGATTTTCATCACCTAGGAGGCCCCACCTCCTAGCTTTATCAAGGTTAACTTCGATGACAGCGTAGTAGATGGAGGAGGCAGAGGAGGTGCAGAGTTTGTAGTCAGCCGGATGCATAGCTACTTGTTGCAGTTAGTTGTTTGACATGTCTATCCCTAGAGTGGAGTTGATTAGAGGGATGTAGGGAGAAGAAACATTGCTACATGGTTCTTGTACTATGAAAATGATAAATTTAAGAAAGGTGGGAATCCCTATAGATACAATTATTTGAAGAGTTAGAATATTAGTGTTTTGATTTGGTTGGTACATGCCATCACCCTATTTAACTGATGGCAAATAGGATGTAGGGGGTATTGTCTACACCACATCCTTGGTAGATTGACATATAGGAGACAATTATCTAAAGAGGCGTTGCTGCATGGTTCTCGTACTATGAAAATTATATATTTTAGAAAGGTGGAAATCCCTATGGATACAATTATATGGAGAGTTAGAACATAGGTTTATGATTTGGTTGGTACATCCCATCACCCTATCAAACTAATGGCTTATGGGATGTCGGGGATATTGTTTACACTACATCCTTGGTTGGATGGACATGTAGGAGACACATGAATAATTGGCCATAAGATGAGGGAAGAATAGATATAATGAGCCTCAGAAGAAAATCCCAAGAGATAAGATCTAATGGACATTGAGTATAAGCCATCTAAAGGCATCTTACTAGAGATCGAATACGCGAGAATGGCCGAAAGAATACTGATATGAAGTAAGCTGAATGAAAATCTATCAAGTATTTCATCTAATTAAATAAAGTTATTGGTTCAACAATTGGTATTGAAGGATCATGCGAAAAAACAAGTTTAGTGCAAACAATTGGTGTTAGTTTCTATAACTGTCTAGAGTGGAAGAGTGGGAAGTTAGTTTATCTTAGTAGAAATATTGAATATGTACTCTATATAAAGGACCCATTGACAATCAATCAGTTATATTTTCACATATCCGATATGGGACTAAAAAAAGAAGGTGTTTTAAAGCATTTAAACTAACTAAAATTTAGTGGATAAGGTTGGTTTATTTTAAATTTTAAATCTTTTTCAAATTAAAACTCTAACAATCCCCCACAAAAGATTTAAATTTTTGAAAATCATTAAGTAGAATGTTTGGGCAACTTATACTATGCAATGGCTAAGGCATCTCATGGATTTGAACCTCACTTAGTATTGATTGTATTTATATAAAGAAACTATAATGGATTAGATCTTGAACTAGATTCTTTAACTCAGACTTCTACTTATCACATACATAATACAAATCAATTGTGTCTTTATGTGGCTCTCTGACCCTTTGTTCTATCTATGGCTGCTAATAAAATGTGCTACAAACAACCGACCGAACTGCTCAAAGGAGTATATTGAGTATGATTGAAGCTTGGTGTACTATAACCAAGCTGCTTTATGAAAGGTGGCTAGAAAGGCTCAACAAAGTATCACATCCATGGCTCTTTGGAGCATCAGAAGAGCCTTAAAGTTCTACAAGTGATCTAGAAGGTTAGATGTTTCATCATAAGTATCCAACTATGGCATCCTGAACTAAGGTGGGAGAGGCGCCTCCATAGTCTTTGTCGAGAATAAGGGCTTGGTGTGAAGTCGACATCGTTCCCAAGCTCAACATTGTGGCCTCTCAAAGCTTCAAGACAGTGATCCATCTCCTCGATCTTACAATTGAGATCAGCCTTCCTCCTAGAGATCCTATTTGATCAGTAGTGAGATAAATGATATGGCGTTTACCCCTCCCAAGACTATGAGCTTAGTGATTGGTGCCTCCTGTTTCACCTAATACTTCGAGGATGAGAGTGATGGTTGTGTCAGATCTATCCTAGGCTCTGAGGATGGGTGTGGTGACTTGGATGAATTGGGTCCTCCTGCTTGCCCGGTGCACGAGTCTTCTACAACTGCAGCTGTTGCTGGTTGGTGGCTATCTATTACAGGTTCTGGATAGATGTTGTTAGCGTCTAAACTAGCTACATGAGCATATGAAAAAACTTCTAAGTGGTTACTGGTGGCTCTAGTTATGGCTCCTATAGAGGAGGATCCCTTCAAAAGCTATACAGAGAGCCATCTAACTAAATGGGTGCATCCTGCTTAGTAGTTGTTGGCGATGCTTGCATTCTCCTTGACTTCATGGCTGTAGATTATCTGCTGATCAATCAGACTGGTTTTGATTGCTACTATAGATCTTTTTGTTGTAGTGTATCCGTATATACTGAGAGACAAATAAAATAGCGGACTGGGTGGCCTCCTTTATCCTAAAGCACTTTGATAGTATGCTATGGAAGAGTTGTGCGAGTGAATTTTAAAATATTTTATTTTCTGATTTTATCGGATGCATTTATATTAGATGGATGTGATTCTTCCATCTTATCCAAAAAAAAAAAAAGCCCATACAGTGATCCACTATTCACATTTTCTCATGACAATCACTGCCTGCCTGCCTGCCTGCCTGATAATAATACTTGTGTGTGCATAAGTGAATGACCTCAAAAGAAAAAGTTGATGCAATGATCTAGCTCATTTCAAATAAATTAATTACTTGGATGGGAGGTATCTTGCTATGAGAATATGCCTGAAACTTATTTATCTTTATTGTATAAAAATATCAGTGAGATAGTTGCCGGTTGCAGATGAGCATACACTATCAACATCGTAACTTTGCCAATTGTATCACATTACGAGTCCATTTATTTTTTTGCCATTGATAGGGCATTGCAATTACAGTTCCATATTTACCTGCAATATAAAATTATAGCAATTAAAGATAGAGATTTTTGCATGGATACCCTTCCAAATATCGAATTTTGTATGAATACCCTTTCAAAATTGATATTTGCATGTATATCCTCATAAAACTCTATTATTGTACAAATGCCCGTAATATAACGGTTGTTCTAATGGTGTTAAGAAAAATCATATTTATATTAATTAAAAATAAAATAAAATTTTAAAATTACGCTATTGTTCCTGTTTTTTTTCCTACTATCGGGATCCCAGTCTATTTGCATGTCTACCCATTAAGGATATTTTAGTTATTTTAATTTGAAACTGTTAATTTTTAACGTCGTTAGATAGCACGGGTACATATGCAAAAATAAAAAAAAAAGTAAAATGACAAAACAAGTGTTTTATAAGAGTATACATGCAAATATTAATTTTGGAAGAATATTTATGCAAAAAAACCCTTAAAGATATAATAACATCAAGTTTTTGTTTGCACCTTTTGGATTTTAGCCGGAGATCTTCCGTGTGTTAGATCTGGAGGGATTATTCTTTCATATATGGTGTTAGATTTAGAATTGGTTTGTTTGTTTTTTTTAACGGTGACAGAGCTAAGCAATCGAAATACAGATGCTGTTGACCAATTTAGCCACGAGCTGACGTGCTATAACTCAGTCTTTTTTTTGTTTTGTTTTTGTTTTGCAACTACAGTTGCAATTGCTATATCAATTACAGGAAACTAAACAACGAGATATTTTATTCCTTGTAATTAAAAATATTAGGAATGCTTGCGTCTTCAAATACTGCCAACCAAACAGCGCTGGGCCATAAGAAATACACAGCATGGCTCCGACCAAGTTGCATTCTGTGTGCCTTGTTCTCTTGTTTAGCATTTGACTTTCCCAGTACGTCAGTGTTGGCGAGCAGGACAAACAAGCAAAAGACCACAGGACGTGGACAAGAAGTTGGAGCCAGAGAGAAAAGGGCCATGGCCGCGGCCCCGGCCCCTTCCGGGGGGAGGGGGCGGCCAATGGGAAAGGGAAAAGGGAGCGTCGCATTGACCCTTCGGCGAGGGTAGGAGTCTTTTTCTTCCACGAGGCCACCCGCCCGAGGGTTTGAATGGCCTTTGGAAAACCTCATGCGCCACTTCACACTTCCCATCGGCTTCCCCCCTCCCAAACTAGCTTGTGCACTCAGCCTGCATTATCTTTGACCAAAGAATCTCCGTGATATTTTAACATTTTTGAAGAATATATAGGGGCCCATTTGGATGCTGGAGTTGTCCTTTCGGGTAACTTTGGTGTCTTTTTTTTCCTTCTTTTCTGTAACTTAAGAGAGCTTTTGTGATTGCCCCCGACCGTGTGTGAGGTCAGGAGGCATGTCAAAGAAAAGGTGGCACAACGTTTCTCCAAATTAAACCGATGGAGGTAGATGGAAGTAACATCAGCTGTCTCCCCTTCGTACAAGAAATATTTAAAAGGGAATGAGAACGACAGTCCCTCGTAGGGTGCTGGAACCTTTCATATCTCAATATTAAAAAGAAAAAAATTTGGATAGCATAACAGAGTTCGTCGCTTTTCATCAACGGTAGGGAATCTTTCGAGCTAGATTTCTTCTTATATATTGTATACAACAAGTGTACTGAAGATTACATGCCTGCGGGTTTTCATCCAACCATTTTTTTTAAAAAAAAACTGTGAGTTCATGCTCTTATTGCCATGGGCAATATTGACGACATACAGGCGATTTGCGTCATCTTTTACTTGTATTACTCTTCTTATATTTAATATTTTTGAACGGAGGAGATAGTTTTTATCTCTTCCCCTAATATCTCTTCACCGAGTAGAAGCTCTCAGAGCTTTGCGTGAAGCTAGTTCTGGCAGAACAGAAGGCCAATGAAATCCAATTCAAGTTGAACCTAGCTCGTGTCTGTATTTCCAGCTCTAAAATCTTGCTTATAAAAGTCAGCTTGTTTATTAATTCAATAAGCTCATTTTAAGCTTCGAATTGAAGATGAGTTGCTCATGAACATGTTGCTTGTTATGACAATCCATTGAGTCCTATAATCACCCAAACAGATGCTGGCATCAAGGCTGAGTGTGGGAGAGGTGAACCATGTCTGCGGGATATGACAATAATGATACATGAAGTGAGCAATTTGGTAGACCCCAAAGAATCTTATTAGCCCGGAGCAGGGGGCTTTTTTGGAGGGGCGGAGTATATCTGACAATGTGCTTATTGCCCAGGAGTTTATGTTTGATCTCGGTAGGGCTCCGGTGAGGAGGAGCTTGATGGGGATCAAGCTAGATATGGAGAGGGCCTATGATAGGGTGAGATGGGATTTCTTGCAGCAGTCCTTGCAGGGGTTTGGATTTCCTGAGACTTGGATCAGATGGGTGATGGGCTGTGTGCGTGCCCCTTCCTTTGCTATCCTGGTGAACGGGACGTCATCCCGCTTCTTTGTGTCAGCAGGGGGGTTGCATCAGGGATGCCCCTTTCTCCCCTATTATTCATCATGTGTTCAAATGCATTGTCTAGAGCCCTACGACGGGCAGTGGCCTCTCAGAAGTTGGAGGTTTATAGGCCGGTGGTGAGGGCTCCTCCGATTTTCCACTTGTTGTTTGCTGATGACTGTTTGCTCTTGGCCAGGTCGTCGTGTCATATGGCCCGGATCATCTGTGGGATTATTCGAGACTATTGTGCAGCATCAGGACAGCGGATCAATCTGACCAAGTCAGCTATTATTTTCAGCCCGAAGACCAAAGTGGCGGTGAGGCGGTCTATAGTGGAGATCCTGGGGGTGGGAGAGCAGGAGGGCATGATGACATATCTAGGGGTCCCACTCTCCGGTCAGCGGCAATAGGGATTGTACATCTCTGGAGCTCAGTATCAGACGTAGACTAGAGGGGTGGCAGATGCATACACTTTCGATGATGGGTAGGATCACTCTGGTTCGTTCAGTTCTTACCTCGGTTCCCATCTACCTACTTTCCAATACTCTCATTCCAGTTACAGTCCTAAGGTCCCTTGAGCAGCTGTTCAGGAACTTTATTTAGGGGAGGTGCAATGGCAGAGGGGGAGTCCATCTATTAGCTTGGGATGTTGTGTGCCAGCCGGCTAGTTATGGAGGACTGGGGGTGCAGTCCTTGGTGGCGATGCAGGAGGCACTAGTTGCTAGATATGCAGTTAGATTTGTGCTTGAGCCCGAGGGTATGTGGTCCTCACTGATGAGGGCCAAGTATGGTGCCTTGGCTCCTGGGGTGCGAGCTAGTCGTCACCACTCTCCGATCTGAAGGGAGATTTGCACTAGAGCAGGGGTGGTGCTTCCAGAGATTAGATGGATCATAGGCGACGGTCGGTCTATTGATGTGCTGGAGGATAGCTGGGTGACCGAGGTGCCGATCTGTCGCATGCCGACCATGGTTGATTCGACGAGATTAGCTGGCTGCAGGGTTAGCGAGCTGCTGACCTTAGAGGGGGGTCGATGGAGGGAGGAGATGATCCGGGAGGTCTTTGGGGAGCAGTTGGCGGAGTCGGTTCTGTCTCTTCCGGTTCCCATCGGTGGGGGGGCGACAGGCTAGTATGGATCCCGATGGGACGGACGCGGGTGCATGTTAGAGATCTCCGTGCATTGATCGGTAGGAAGCCAGCTCGTCAGATTGAGGGTGGTTGGATATGGAGGTTGCGGATTCACCTGTGAGTGGCTTTATTCATCTGGAAGGTGGCCTGAGGCTGCCTTCCTACGAGGAGCTTGTTAGTCCGGCATGGCATGGCGGTCTCTCAGTGCTGTGAGGAGTGTGCAGATAGTGAGGAGACGATCGAGCATATCCTTCTGTAGTGTCCCAGAGCTAGAGAGATATGGAGGAGATCACCAGTCCTACTGCCCGACTCGATAGTTTCTGCGCAGGATATGATTCAGATGTTGAGAGCCTCCACGTTGAGCCCCCGATCTGTGGAGGTAGGGATTTTAGTGGCATACTTGTCCTATCACATTTGGTTGATAGGAATGCCGGCCTATTTGAGGGGAGGAGGTCGTCCCCGAGGAGGGTGGTGGATAGAGCGATGCTATATGCGAGGGAGGTTCTTGAGGCTATCGTTCGTTTTTCTTCTGAGATAGTTAGGGACATCTGGGGTACTCTCCACGCTGATTCAGCGCCCTGTTTTGCCCTTGTTTCTTGGGTACCCCCACCCCTTGGCTATCTCAAAGTAATTTCGACGGCAGTCGGTCAGTGGATGGTGCGGCTGGAGGGGTTGGATTTGTGGTTAGGGACCACCATGGTAGGTTGATAGCAGCAGGAGGGCGGCGCACGCCTGGACTCACGGTGGTTGGAGCAGAGTTGCGGGCGGCTTGGGAGGGTATATCCTATGTGTGGCAGGTACTTGGTGTGGAGCGGGTCTGCCTTGAGGGAGATTCATCTGTGGTTATCGACTGGCTCCGAGGGGCGGATCGGTTTGGGGATGGTCATCCCCTCATTCGGGAGGCCCGTAGGATGGTGCGGTTGATGGGTGATGTTCAGATAGGACATGTGTTCAGAGAGGCGAACAGGGCTGCAGACTGGATTGCTTCTTATGTTGCCCGGCATTCCGGAGATTTTACTTGGACGTCTGATTATGACGTTCATCCTTATTTGCATCTTTTACTTTTCCGTGATTTAGCAGGTTGTACTCACGTTAGAGTTATATGAAATGAGTAGCCGCTTTTACCAAAAAAAAAAAAAGAATCTTGAGGCGCCGCCAAAACTACTAGATAAACACCATCCACAACTCATCAAGTGGTGGCATGTGTAGACAAAAGTAATCTTTATTTCCTTCTTGTTTTTAATTGTTGGTAAGCTAGAAACTATCTTTAACCATTTCAATATACTAGGGTTTTGGTTTTCCTAATTCTACCATAAATAGTATAGAATTAAATTTATGAAAAAATGGACACTGATCATTTGCGGTCTTTTTGGTTTTGTTTCTATTTTTTCCTAATTAATATATTAAAGGTTTTAAATCTATTAATCTCCATCTCAGTGAGTAACCGAGGTAGAGATAATTGAGATTTTTTTCATCTTACAGAAAGATTAGGTTAAATAAGAAACCTAGAAGATTTGCAATATATTTCAATCTTACACTAATATTCAGGATTTGGGATATCGAAAGCCCAATTAATTATGATAAACCTAATATTAAATAGTATTATAATAGGCAACTAATTAAAATATTTATTCATTAGAAGTTATTTTAAATTTATAAACATCTAATTAGGAAATCTCAACTAATATATTGATATTGCATCAGCCAAGATAATAGGTTATATTGATAAATCAAGCTAGACAGCTAACAGCTAACAGCTACTAGAGAGACGGCCAAATAGAGATAGAGCTCCAGAATTTGGGCAAAAAAGGAGTGGAGGTAACCCGAGGGCCTTCTTAAGCTCATCGAAGGCTTGCTGATATTTCTCGGTCCCAAGGTCCGCTGTACTGGGTCCAATAGGTGTACCGATCGCCAACCGGACCAGTACAACTTCGGTTCGTACCGAAATCAGGCGGTAGGAACTGGCCAACTCTTCTCCGCCGGAGCCGAAGAAGAAGAAGAGAACGAAAGAAAGCATGGGGAAAAGAGGGAGGGAGGATACTTGGGGCCACCATCAGAGAGCCGTAGAGGGGGGGCGGAGCCCGGCGGGGGCGAGAGAACCCGCGGAGGCGCGGAGAAGGCCGAGGCCGCGGCCTCCGCCGTGCCCCTGCCGGTTCCCTTATCCCCCTCCGGGCTCTGCTGCCCCCTAGCCTCCGCCGCCCCTTTGCGGCTCTCTGATGGTGGCCCCAAGTATCCTCCCTCCCTCTCTTTCTCGCGCTCTCTCTCCTTCTCTTCGTCTTCTTCATCTCCGGCACAGAACTGGCCAGTACCGATTTCCACGGCTCTGGCGTACCGGTAGCTGGTCGGACTGGCTCGGTATACCATGCTCGGTCCACTCAAAATTCTTGATGCTCATTGAGGCCTGGAAGAAAGGAAAGTCCTTGTCAGCTGACCTTGGAATGAATCTACTTAGCGTAGCAACTTGTACTGTGAGGTGTTGGCCCTCTTTCACTATCCTCGATGGGGTTATCTCTTGAAGAGCTTGAATCTTCTCAACATTTGCTTCTATTCCCCACCACATCATTGTGAACCCTAGAAATTTTTCAAAGGATACTCCATAGGTGTAGTTCTTGAGATTAATCTTCATCCTATAGTAGCATTGAATCCACCTTATCTAGGTCGGCAATGTACTACTTGGCCTTTAAGCTCTTCACCAGCGTGTTGTCTAAGCCTCCACATTGTGGTCAATTTGATTCTTGAAGATCTTGATCACTAGCCGCTCATATGTGGCCCCAACGTTCTTTAGGCCAAAGGGGATGACCTTATAGTAGTACGACCCCCTTTCTGTGATGAAAGATGTCTTCTTCTCATCTGCAGGGTGCACCTTGATTTGGTTGTATTTAGAGAAGATGTTCATGAAGCTAATAGCTCATGTACGAAGTGGCATCTAACAGCTGATCAATTCTCAAAAATGAAAAGCTATCCTTTGAGCAGGCCTTATTGAGGTCGGTGAAGTCAATGTAGATTTTTCATTTTTTATGGGCCTTCCTCACCATTACCGCATTAGCTAGCCATTCTGGGTAGCAAACGTCCATGATGAATCCATCCTGGAGAAGCTTGCCAAATTTTTCATTGATAGCATGTTGCCTCTCTGGAGTGAAGCTATATTCTTTTATAGGACAGGCTTGTGAGTGGGTCCACATTAGGCTAGTGTACCACCACTAAAACACTAATGCATGATATATATACAGTTATCCATGCAAAAACATCTAAGTTAGATTTAAGAAATGGACTAGTTGAGCTCGTAGCTCGAGTTTCAATAGAGAACCAATTTACACCGTCTAAGAAATGTTCCTTCTTGTAGGGGCACCGAGACCAGATTCTCCATAGGCGCCCCCTACTCCCTCAGCTCGTCTTAGACATCTAGGCCTTTAATGGGGAATGCTTCTTTGTTTCTCGCTTTGATTAAAGTCATGTAGCATTGTTCAGCAATTACTTGATCTCCTCAAACTTCGCCGATCCCGTGCTCTTTCAGGAACTTCATTCCCAAGTGGTAAATGGAGGTGATCGCCTTCATTGCATTGAGGGTTAGTCATCTAATGATGATATTGTAGGCAGAGGAAATGGGATGACTAGGAAATCACCATCACCATCACCTATTGAGGTGAGCAACCGATAGTGATGGGCAGCATGATGATCCCCTTCGGTTGCACTGAGTTCTCCATGAAGCTGACTAGAGGAGCTTTGATCGGCTTGAGCCGGTTATTCAAGATCTTCATTTTCCCCCATGCCTCATGGTATAAGACGTCAACTGAGCTACCATTGTCTACGAGGATCCTCTTCACTTCCAAATTCGCAATGGTCATGGTACAACTAAAGCATCATCATGAGGGGCATGGATGCCCTGCAGGCTCTCCTATTCTTGGCTTCTTGGGGAACTGGTCCTCCATTCTTATCTAGCTGACATAATATCTCCAAATTAAGTTGCTCTCTCTCCTCTTCTAGCGGATCCAATGGCTATGACTTTGATGACCCCGACTGTAGTTCTATTGTTGGGGGAGCGCTAGGTCGGGGGGCACTCTGCGAGCGAGGGTCGGTCTCTTCTCCTACATTGTCCTTGGCCACATTTGATGAAATGGTCAATGTAGCTGTGCAGGACGAGCTTCTCAAACTCATCCTTCAGCTGCCAACACTCATCTATATCATGCCCGTGTTCATGGTGGAAGAGGTAGTACTTAATTTCGAATGCTTCTGGCCAGATCTGGTCTTATCTTCTCCGACCATTGGACATATCTCACTCCCAGGATACTCATAAGGACATCGATCCATGAGGTATTGAAGGGAGTGTAGTTTTCATACATCCAAGGTGGAGTTTTTAGACACCACAAGATCTCCCTCTACTCCACTGGCTTCTTCTTATGGTGGGTCATCTCATCATCTTGATCCTTCCACTTTTTCTCTACTCGATCGTTGCCTGACTCTCTCAGAGCATTCTTAGTCTCCTTGGCATTGATGTACTTTCTTGCTTGAGCAAGGAGCTTTGAGAGGTCCTTGGGGGGCTTCTTGCAAAGAGAGAAGCTGAATTGGATATTCTTTAGGCCATTCGTTAGGGTTGCTATAGCTACAGTCTAGTCGAGGTCATGGACCTTCGACGCTTCGGTGTTGAAGGGTTGATGAACTTGCGGAGGGTCTCATCCCACTTTTGCTTGATCTTCATCAAGGTGATAGAGGTCTTATAGTGATTGTGGTTGCTGATAAAGTGCACAACGAACCTCTGTTGAGCTAGTCGATTGAGCCAATCGATTGCAGCTGAAGGCTAGAACAACATACTTGCGAAGCCCTTTTTAACATGGCTGCAAAGAGAGGACGTATAATGGCATTGGACGCTCCATGTAAAAGCAAGAGTGCCTTGGAGGATTCCATGTAGTCGACAAGGTCTATTATGCCATCATATGGCTCCACCTAGGGCATCTTAAATCTTAGAGGAAGAGACTCTTCCATGATTTGCTTGGTGAAGGCCAGCATGTTGTTGAGGGAAGGCTTGCTCAAAATGTCGATCCTTTTTCCCTCACCTCCTCCATGACCTGGGCTAGGTTCTCATCCATTTTATCAAGCCAAAGGGTCAGATCAATCCTCGACTCCTACTAGGTCTACCGCCTCTAGGTTGCTGCACCGGTCGTTCCTTCTCTAGAACTAGGTTCCTAACAAGATTAATTAGGCCCTGGACTTATTGGAGATTGTTGAATTGCTATGTGGTCAGCAATGCTTTGGAAGATGGTTGCGGCGATAGATAGCCACGATTGAGGGAGATGGGATTCCTTTAGATAGCAAGCTGTAGACATGTTAGGGAGGTTCCTCCTTCTTGGAGGCATGGCATCTCGTTCATTTTTCCACAAACGACGCTAATTTGTTGCTACCGATCTTCAGAACCCTAATATAAGTAGCTTTTGTTAGTTTGCAAGACAGCAAACAAGGTCAGAGAGCATGCCTCTAGTTGTTGTCTGAGGTGAGAGGGCCCGAGTCGGCTCGATACTGAGGTGAATTGTCATCTGGCTGAGTCGGAAAACTCGACCTCAGAGGTCTGTTGTTTCTGCTCTATTCAGCTTGGCCATCCGGTTGTTGCTGGAGCTTGAATTATATCAAGGAGGTGTTAGAGTTGCCACATTGCTATGAGCTGGTCGAATCTGACCATGACACTATCGCCATGCCCATGTGATGCCATAGTTTCACTCCCTTGTTGCTCACCCAATCCAAAATGCTGGAAGGTGCTTGTCGAGCTTGAGTGCTTGACGTAATAGCAAATTTCAGCCGGCTCGATGAGCAACGAGCCGACCTGGAGCGAGCCGAGCAGTTCCATCTGGACTTGGTGCATCTTCAAGCCGGGCCCAGCTCGCTTACATTAAGCTGGGCCCCATCCACCCCGGCCTTCACACGTTCGTTGGGCGCCGGCATCTCTCTAAACCCGCACCCGTTTTCTGTATAAATTGATCCACGCCCTCCTCTCCTCACCCCCAGAGTTCGGACATCAAATCCAAGTCCATTTTCTCCCGTTTCCATTGACGAGATCCCTCCCTATCTCTTAAAAGTCTCCACCCATGGCGGCGTCTGTCGACAACCGGCAGTTCGACCGCCTCAATCCGGGCAGCGGCCTTGGCAACCCGGTGGGAGCAGCAGCGAATAACTTTCAGAATACCCACCGTTCCAACTCCCCTGTTCGGGGCTGCAGCTTCCCGCCCCTTCTCCCCCTGCCCCCCGCCGGCGACCGGCATGGCCGCGACAAGACCTACCACGACTCCTCCGACGACGACGACGACGACGAGGAGGAGGGAACCGACTGGAAAATCGTCTACGGTGTCGGCAGCAGCCACCTGGAGGTGGAGCCGTCGATCAACGATCCTCGGGACGAGGCGACGTCGGACAGCTGGGTGGAGCGGAACCCCTCTCTCATCCGCCTCACCGGGAAGCATCCTTTCAACTGCGAGCCCCCGCTGGCTCGGCTTATGCACCACGGCTTCATCACCCCGGTCCCCCTCCACTACGTCCGCAACCACGGCGCCGTGCCCCGCGCCGACTGGGACGCCTGGACCATCGACATCACCGGCCTTGTCAAGCGTCCCACCCGGCTCACCATGGACGAGCTGGTCCGCGGCTTCGCCCCGCTCGAGATCCCCGTGACCTTGGTCTGCGCCGGTAACCGGCGCAAGGAGCAGAACATGCTGCGCCAGTCGGTGGGCTTCAACTGGGGCCCCGCCGCCGTGTCCACTTCGGTGTGGCGAGGCGCGCGGCTCCGGGACGTGCTGCGCCGGTGCGGAGTGATGGGTCGGAAGGACGGCGCCTTCCACGTGTGCTTCGAGGGGGCGGAGGACCTCCCCGGCGGCGGGGGTTCCAAGTACGGGACAAGCCTCCGGCGAGAGGTGGCCATGGACCCGTCGAGGGATATTATGCTGGCCTACATGCAGAACGGCGAGCTGCTCTCCCCGGACCACGGGTTCCCGTTGCGGGTGATCATACCGGGGTTCATCGGCGGCCGGATGGTGAAGTGGCTCAAGCGGATCATAGTCACCCCTCAGGAGTCCGACAACTACTACCATTACCGGGATAACCGGGTCCTCCCTTCCCATATTGATGCCGAGATCGCGAACTCTGAAGGTATTAATTAAATTGAATCTAACTGAAAAAATTTCGTCTTGTTCTTTCTCTTCACCCTCTAATTGATTTAGAAGAGGACTAATTGATTGTTTTCATGGACTCTTTTGGTTTGAAAAGCTTGGTGGTATAAGCCTGAGTATATCATCAACGAGCTGAACATTAACTCGGTGATCACCGCACCGGGTCACGACGAGATCCTTCCCATCAACTCATTCACCACGCAAAGGCCATATACCATGAAGGGTTACGCATATTCCGGTGAGTCGACGACTTTAATTTCTTACCTGTTTTTAGCCTGTAAGTTCCTGAGATATATTCATCAGCTTTTGTTTTGCACAATAACAATGAAATAAGACCAAGAAAGCGATCAAAAGTCTCAATATGTTATATTTGCTATTTTTATTCCACATTATAGCTTGGGTTCCAAATTATTACCTCATTTCCTGTCGCAATTCTATCATTTTTCAAACTGCACGACTTTCTAAACGCGGTTGGACTAAGTATACAGGCCAGGAGATTACGATCACCACACAATTATTTTCGAAAAGATATCATGACTATATGTAGAAGCTTGACTCTCACCACTTTATTATTCCGTCCTTTGGGAGACACTTGTAGCTGGCATTCTAGCCATCTAGCTTTTTCTTGAACCAGAAGGTCCCTGAGGACTTGTCCCGGACGACTGGTGCACTCCTTTTTTTTTTTTTACATTTTTCCCGGTTGTAACTTTGGCTGCGGTACATCACTTTTTCTGATACGTAGGGACTTCTGAGGGACGTCATTGACTAAAATCTGATGGATTGAACAGGTGGCGGTAAGAAAGTAACGAGAGTGGAAATTACATTGGACGGTGGAGAAACGTGGTTGGTGTGCACCCTTGAGCATCCGGAAAAGCCCAACAAGTATGGTAAATTCTGGTGCTGGTGCTTCTGGTCGGTGGAAGTGGAGGTTCTCGACTTGCTTGGAGCCAAGGAAGTAGCTGTTCGGGCATGGGATGAGACCCTCAACACCCAACCAGAAAAGTTGATATGGAACGTCATGGTAACCGCGAAATCCAATCAGTTCCTCTAACATAAAATATATAAATAAATTTATCTTATTCTATTAGCTTAAGTTTTTGAATAGCAAAATATAAAATATATAAATAAATCTACTTCATTCTATTAGCTTAAGCTTTTATAATAAGTGGTGATTTCAGTGGAGATATAATGGTGGTGATGCAGGGCATGATGAACAACTGCTGGTTCAGGGTGAAGGTGAATTTATGCCGACCTCACAGGGGCGAGATCGGGCTCATGTTTGAGCACCCAACCCAACCTGGGAATCTATCAGGTGGGTGGATGGCACGGCAGAAGCACCTCGAGACCACTGATGGTGGACATTCCCTCAAGAAGAGCATATCCACCCCTTTCATGAACACCTCTGAGAAACAGTATACCATGTCTGAAGTCCGCAAACACTCATCCCAGGACTCTGCTTGGATTGTCGTCCATGGCCATGTCTACGATTGCACCGGCTTCGTCAAAGATCACCCTGGTGGTGCGGACAGCATCCTCATCAATGCAGGCACCGATTGCACGGAGGAGTTCGATGCCATCCACTCCGACAAGGCCAAGGCCATGCTCGATACTTACCGCATCGGCGAGCTGATCGTCACCGGCTACTCCTCTGATAACTCCGTTCATGGTGGTTCTAGTCTCTCCAACCTCGCCACCATAGGGGAGGCCTCAAGAAACCCCACTGAAGCTCTTACGAATCCACGAGAGAAGGTACCTTGCAGGCTTGTCTCCAAGACCACCATATCGCGTGATGTTCGCCTGTTCCGCTTCGCACTCCCCTCCAGCGACCAAGTTCTAGGCCTCCCCATCGGGAAGCACATATTCCTGTGCGCCACCATCGACGGAAAGCTCTGCATGCGGCCTTACACCCCAACTAGCCCTGTCGACGAGGTCGGCCACTTCGAACTCCTCATCAAGATCTACTTCAAGGGGGAGAACCCCAAGTTCCCCAATGGCGGGCTCATGTCCCAGCACCTGGAATCGCTCCCTATGGGCTCCATCCTTGATATCAAGGGACCCTTGGGCCACATCGAGTACGCTGGGCGAGGGCACTTCCTGATCAACGGCAAACCAAGATTTGCAGCAAGGCTCGCGATGATTGCCGGCGGGACAGGGATCACACCGGTGTATCAGGTGATCCAAGCGGTGCTGCGGGACCAGCCGGAGGACCGAACGGAGATGCACCTGGTCTATGCGAACCGGACGGAGGACGACATACTGCTAAGAGATGAGCTCGATGGATGGGCCCGGGAGCATCCGGACCAGCTTAAAGTGTGGTATGTGGTGGGCGAAGCGAAGAGAAATGAGGAGTGGCGGTACAGCACTGGATTCGTGACCGAGAGCATCCTCAGAGAGCACATTCCAATGGGGGGCTCCGAGGACACACTGGCCCTCGCGTGCGGGCCGCCGCCGATGATCCAGTTCGCCGTGCTTCCCAGCCTGGAGAAGATGAACTACGACATCAGCAGTTCTTGCCTTCTCTTTTAATTGGAAAGCTGGATTTCCCAGTTCTTGCCACGTGTACATACCTGTTACTTTCTCATCGTCATCTATAGAATAAGGAAAAAGAGAGCTTGGAGAAAGAGAGAGTCGTATGGAATCTTTCTTTCTTTAATTTAATTTAATGCGTATATTATTGTTGTTTGGAATCTTTGAAAAGAGGTTGTGGCTTTTGGTCTGATACCATCTGGCTCTAGATGCGCGTTGAATGGATCGAAGAGAAGTTTAACAAACCACCCAACCGAGCCTTGTGAGCTTGTCATTTTGTCGAGCATCCCCGGTCAACAAGCAGGCTGTTCCTCCCGCTCTCATTGGAGCTCCCAATCTGTTGTTATGTTTTATGTTTTTATAACTTTGTGTTTTAGAGTCGGAACCCTCTCAGGCTGGTGCAAATAAAATATAGCAACGCTGTATGGGCCCTAGAGGTGAAAATGGGTGAACGGAGATGAAAGATGGGAGGCTTGGTGGGATGAGGAATTGGTGCATCTTACAGTCACAATTACAGGTATAAAGTTTTATTCATAGTTGATTTACTTTAAGGCAGATCCAACCCCAAGTGCATGGCTACTACCTGTTTGCTTCTCTTTGATAACTCCCTAAATGCTGTAATCACTGCAAGAATCTAATGGGCATTTTCTTACTACTTTATTCTTCTGAGTCCTGTGATATGGTTGGAAGTTGTGTGCAGAAATATTCTTCTGTATTTTGTTTTATGAACTTCAGCTGATGGTGCTGTTTGAATTTTAACCAGACACTTTGGTGAAACGTTTGCAGGTTTTATATCCTCCAGCTTTAGTGAAAAATTCTCCACTTTTCAAGTGCTTGATTTAAGTAATTGGAGGATGTAATCAAAATCTTAATTTTGGTTTTATGTCAAAAATTGTATACCAGAATGGAAGACCGATTTCATTGTATAGGATTGGTAAGGCTCGATCATAGTTTTATAGTGTATGGTGAAAAGGATTTACAAGCTAGACTAGATCCATATGGGCGGTCAACATTATATACACTAGTTCTCAATTGAACACTTCTGTATCTATTTTTTGTCACTTGAATTCTTTTTTTCTTTCCCCCCCGTTTTTTTTCTGTGGGAATGCATTTGCTTGGTGCTTGCTGCCAAGCCACCAATTCTTAATGAGAACTTTTTTGATGGACATCTAAATTTAGCGTCATCCCAGCACAAATGGACATTACTAATCTAAATCTATGAACATGAAACTGAAAGCTTTAGTAAATCTATTTTTATTTTGTCATAAAATGCTTGTGCACTGATCTCTGATGTACCACTGCACAAAGCATATTAACTAAGTATTTTTATTTTCCCCTATCCCTTTATTTTTTTCAAATATTTATTTGCCATCAATTTTTGTTAGAGATTCAGAATAACTTTGAATTATCAGGATAAGCTACAAAATTTATATGTTTTAAGTCTCCACAATCTAGATTGTTCACATTATAAATATATGCTTACATCATTGACCACTCATTTATTGTTTAATAATATGAAGGTGTCTTTGACATTATAGACTTGGCCAATTTATCCAAAGTTGCGGCATCTGGCAGCTCGAGCGCTTCAGGAATCAACTAAACAATTACATTCTATGGGACTTCTTATTAATCAGAAGTGCAGCCTAGAATGACAAACAATGAAACTGACTAATGTGAAATTGTCTCGACGCCTATGGAGACATGAATCAGACTAAATCACATGACAAACTATTTTGAAATTGTTCAAGCCCCATTGAGGCACCCCCAAGTTGCAAGTAATTGCATGCATGCGAAAATATAAAATAATATAAAAGCATGAACAATTTAATGATACCAACTGCTACAATCTCTGGTGCCAAATCTAAACAGAATGCTATGTATAGTGCTTTAAATATGATCGCAATTCTTAACATTCTCGCAGTTTCTCTTTCTGATCCCAGCATTAACTAGGCTTTAACTTCAATTTTCAGAAAAAGGCTTTGAATTTTTATTATGATGACTCTCTTCTAGAGGCACGTTTTGTCTGAAGAACTTGAAATGATTTATGTATTATCGAAACATTTGTTTATCACTCTGACCTTAATTGGTGCATATAATTCAGAAGCTGTGGCATGGAGGCCTCAGATAAAGAAGTTACATTTATGGAAATCAGTGAACTCATTTGCTTGTCTATATGATGATGGGATGGAATGTTCATCTTGTTCCTATACCGATCTTTCTGTGGTTAATTTCCTTTCATTTTCTACTTTCCATTCTCGGTTGTATTCAACCAGGGATTTTGCAGGGGTTTGGAGATCCTCTCTGACTCTTGCTGGGCTGTAGTCGCATCACTTCTTGTACATTTACTAGGCTTGCTAGATCCTTGAGAGTTTGGGATGATTATCCTGATGTTTAGTGAGCAGTACTTTGGTGTTTGTTTTTCTTTGGAACATCAGATGACCGTATTATATGCAGATGTCAATTTTAGTGCTTATTTTCAGACCCAAATTTTTGACATTCTAATATATTCTCTCTGTTGAGTGCTGTAAGTGTACATTATAGTGAAATTCAATATTGAATCCAAGATGAAGATACATTCAATATTCACTTTGTTCTTGGTAATGAATTCATACCATGGTTGTGTTTGGGTATTCAATTTCAAGTCATGATTTCATTCTTGTATGAATTTGAAATTTTCAGCTTTCAAATTTGTAAGGTATCATGTCTGTTGTTAATAAAAGAGAAGGATCAAATATGGAAAACCATATCACCAAGGGCTTGCCTAGATAGTATCACCCCTTGCCACTTGCACAAGAGGAGATTAATGTTTGATTGAGGGTGGTGTTTGTTTAAGCCATAAAAAGCTTTCTTGAAGTGACAAACATGTGACTGTCATGTTAGAGCAACAAATCCAGGAAAGTACTCCATGAATATTGGATGGTCAAGCTAGCTATGGAGAGAGGCATATTAAGAGCCATTTGTCTAATATCCTTTCCTTTCACCATCACATGTGTAAGAATAACATCATAGTACTCAGGCTTAATAACCAGAAAATGTTTCTGAAATATCGAGCCCAGCAACTTGATTATAGCCTTTATACAAGTTAAGCTTTAAGTCTTTCAAGAGAGCATTTATTCGTAGTTTGGGGCTTATACCCCCATTTGCATCCATAACATGCATATTAGGTTGATGAGAGATGATCCCATGTTTGACTAAAGATGAACGTATTGTCGCCAAAACCCGATCGGTGGTCGAAAGACTCCTAGCCAGTTAGCACTCTAGTGAGACAATGATTCTTGGTGCATTAATTCGCTTCTCGCATGCTAAAGAAGAAAGAAAAGGCTCACCGATTAGCTCCGATTGGGCTATCTGATGCTTAAATCAGAAAGGGCTTTAGGAACAGCAGATGAAAAAAAGCAAGAAAACCAGAGAAAATAGAGAGAGAGAGAGAGAGAGAGAGAGAGAGAGAGAGAGAGAGTATGAAATATAGTAGCTATGAAGCCCAAGAGGGATGAGTGGTGAATTGAGTTTTTCAAAACTTTAAGTAAATATAAGAATTAAATGCTTAATAGAAGAATATATATTTCAGCAAATGACTAATAAGCAAATATGCAAGAAATTAAAAGCAAGTAAGACAATCAACACAAACACAAGAAACCCTTCATTCTGTGCTCTCGTCCATTCCTATCATGCCCAGTCTTCTCTTTCTATTCCTGTAACTGTTCTTAATGCTCTCAAATGGGAGTTTAGAATTTTTTATGGGGTCACGCATCTGATCGGAGGGTTGTGCATCTTGTATCATGGGAGTGAATTTGTTCACCTAAGCCAGCTGGCGTTTAGAAAATTCAGTCTCTTCGTACTATCAGCAAGCTTTTGTTACTAAAGCTGGCAGCGCAATCTAATACTCAAACCAACATCTTTGTGGGTTCATTAGTTGCTTCCGTATACCGGTTTTTGGCTCTTGGAATTCTCATCGGAAGCCTAAAAATTGTTCACAGCTATTTGGAACAAACTTGTGTTCAGGGGAATCAAATCCAGTATCAATTTAAGTGCTGGTAGGGAATGGTCATCAATTATGTTGACCGATCCTTGGATCACTAATCTTCCCTTGAGTCATTGACCTTCATTACAGATGCTTCCTTTGATCTTGGTCAATTTCGGGTGGCTGATTTTATTACCCGAAGATAATACTTGGATTCTTACAATTATCTCGGATTTTTAATGCTCACATGATGAGCTTGATTTTATCTTTGCCTCTGGCGCATGGACAGTGGTCTGATCAAGCTTGGTTCGACTTTCTCTAGATTTCAATCTATTTCTATTAAGAATGTAGTTAACCTTATTAATAACAGGGAGTTTTCTTTCGAAGCCAGTGATTTCTCCTGAAACTATCTGTACCAATGCAAATTAAACGTTTTTTGCTGAAAACTTCAGTAGCTTAGCTTCCATGCAAAAAGTTTTATTTCGCAGGGGAATATGGCCTTGTGGACTGTCAACACTCCGTGTCACATGTGCAATTGATTGATAATGTTGGCTCGACTGGCCACGAAGTCATTGTTGAGTTTGTTGGCATTTCCTTGCTAACACTAAGCATGGGAAGGAGGTTAAAGCAGTGATAGCATATATGACACGGAACTAGGTCGGTTCGGCTATAAAAATCGAACCCTCCCAACTACCCAAGCCGAGCTGAATCAAACTGCTCGAAGCAAAACTGGTGCGAACGCCAGTTCACATTGGTTCGAACCGGTTCGTATCCCCTCCCCTTTATTAAAGGATAGGAAGGCAGAAGAAAAACTTCTTGAGCATAGCCCGGTAGAGAGCTGTTTAAACAAGGCCACTATGCTACCAAGTCAACTCAATCAGAAAGGCAACATCTATACTCCAAATATAACCAAGGAGGGCACAAAAAAAAGTAGAAAACAGCTCAATGCAACAAAAAAGAAGAAAAAAGATAGTCGCACTCCCGATAGAGCGCGCGTGGAGGATGAATCAATTTATTAGATTCAGAAACCAGAAGAACAGCAAACAATTCTGATGACCATAGATCTGGTGCCAAGAAGAAGTGGAAGATATAAGACCACCGTTATGAACAGACGTAGAGTGGTCTTTGATTCACCAATGAGTACAAATTTATGCATGCATAGAGAATAAGAACCACAGTGCAAGAGCTAGTAGAGCCCATAGGGATATTTGCATATAGAAGACAGAATCCTCGAGATCGTTAACAAGATACAATGCAGTTGCAAATGCCCTCGCACGTTAAATAAAATCCATAGACGTATCAAGTTCCGAGTCGTATGCTAAATCCTATACCATAGCCACAGCGGCCTATGACCATATAAATAGGATATGAATATGGTAATCGAAGTATAATCTTCCAGTAGCCAATACTTATAGTTGGAAACATCTTATGGGTCAAATTTTTGTTGTCAGCATATTCGGATGGACCCCTCCACAATCATATTACCAGTCAAAGAATAACCTCTCAGAGCTAAAGCTTCAAAAAGAGATATAAGACTACTTATAACCTGAAGTGCATTTCGCATGGAATGAGCGTATAGGACTACAATGTCACTTTGTTAGAGAGGTAGGCGAATATACCTCTAATTATGCTGATGACCCAAATATTCTACGAGAAAGATCGCTACGACAAGATTCTAGATATGGATATATATATATTGTTCTTTAAATATATTATTTATTTTATATTTGTATTTTAATTGATTTTAGAATATTTTCATGTTGCTTCTAGCATGCAAAGCATTCTAAAATAAATAATTACTAAATTATTTTATATTCTACACACTCTAAAGCATCAGCTCAAGAAGCATCATTAGGATGTATTAAGATGATAGAAACATCAAAAAATATCAAAAAAATTAAATTAACTTAAAATTATTGAAAAATTAGAACAATTGATTATATTAATTCAAATTAAAAAATTAAAAAAATGGCACGCCGATTTTCTATCATTTGTTTGTACGATACCGGCTAACCGGTAATAGGTCCCAGTACTGAATTCAGAAACTAACTCGGAGACTATAAAAATATAAATTTTGTTTTTAGGCATTTTTCAATAGTCTAAATCATAATAGATAGATGGATCTTCAATTTAAGCCCAGTTACTAATTTAAAATCTAGAAGAGTAATAGAGAGGAGCTTAATCTATCTCATATATATATAATTATATAGTATATATATATATAGAAAGAAGAGAGAGAGAGAGAGAGAGAGAGAGATACAAATACAAACGTAAGCATTGTGAAGAGAATAGAAAAAATATATAGGTAGATCAGTCATTGTCAAAGATCATATTACTCATCAAAGAGAACATGAGAAAAGCAATACTCAGTCAACAAATTCATTCACTTTTCATGTGTAGAACTATATTATTAGATGAGAACATGCAAGTGATAAGATAGATAGATGTACAACTATACAGAGGGAAAGACTTAGTAGTAGAGAGCAAGAGAAGTAGTCATATATCCTTCACCATGGGACAAACTCGGGCCTAATCAACTGGGCACACCAACCCTCGTGCAAACCATGCCAAGATTCTTGACAATGTCTTCAACAAGTGTTTTTCTTCCAGCCATCCCACAATCTCTACTTACATCATCTCTTAATCCATAACATAAACTGGTGAAGCTTAGGGAGATTAGGGCTGGCATGTTTCAGAGATGCATCCAGTAGAGACTCCTCTAGAATGATCATGTTTATTATATAAGGATAGTTTTATCTAGGGCTTTGATGTAGCTACTAATGCTTAGAAAGGGACTTGGCATACTCTTGGAAACCAAGCTAAGGTAACTCGCAATTGGAGATGATTTTGGATGTTTTTTGAGATAGCTGCTCATGGGGAAGTTGTTAGGGCATCAGAACCTTTATAATTCAATTGCAGAAGATATAAGCTTTTGCAGCCTCCTCTGAGTCTTGCACTGAAGGAAACCTATTTAGAAGTCGGTATGCAGATTTAACATCTTTTTTTCTCTTTTTGTGAAAAAAAGAAAATACTTTCTCTCTCTCGATTAGCAAATCCAGTAATGCCTACATGTGATATATCCACATATATGTTTATTCAATACATGTAGAAGCATACATATAAACATGAGCACATATATACATATATATGAAGAGAATTTTTTGAAGAATAAGCAATGGAAACAGTCAAGTGGAGATAATTTTTGCTAGTGCAGCACGAGTAGCATTAACATAATATTTTCAATACTTAAGTCATGCTGACAAAATGATCTTTGAGCATTTCTTGAGATGCTCTTTCAATTTCAGTGTTTCCTCGACTCTGTGAAAAAAAAAAAAAGTTGCAGTATTTTCCATTTACATTTGGCATGACATAGTGGAGCAGCAAATGGATACATTATGTAGATACTATCCGCATATGTGAGCATTTGACTTGGTTTACTTAGAAGATGATGAACGGGAAATGCCATATGCAAACAAAACAATTAATGGTGATATTAACATAAATGTGCTTCATTTAGCTTTGTAATATAAAAATTTAAGTATGATTGCACTTGTTCAGAAAAAAAAGTTGATTGAATGTATGTAGTCATTTTTGAGGAAATAAAGAAAGCACCAAAGAGAACTTATACCAAGAGTCCCAAGATAAGGTTTTTGTCATGAGCTCATGAATTCTAGCCTCCATCTCCTGCTGGAGTTGTGCCTGCCAAAATTCCAAAAGGTGCATGAGCACATAGATACTAGATCTCTTGCATATAGTATAAATATTTTACAGTGATATAATGTGCAGCACAATTCTTTAATTGTGCTTCCAATTTACTTATTCAACAGTGTGACCAGTCATTAAATACTAAATGGCATTACAGTAGAAGCATTTCTTTATTCATTTAATATATAATTAAAGGCTGGCATCAAGACCAGCACATGTTATGCATGGGGAAAGGGCTTCACAATGAAGCACTTAATATTCAGTACATTAAATCATTTTATATGATAAATCTTTAGCCCAAATCTGAAAATTACCTGCTTCATCTAATTATATATGCATGGTAAAAGAACCCACAAATCAGACATATTCAATAAAAGTTTACGAGTGAATCATGGTATTTTTATGCTCCTCTTGTAAATCCATTGCTACTACGTCAAAGAGAAGCTACATAATCAATCTTGGACATGCTTTGCATTCCTGGCACTCATTTACATACGTTTTTCTACATTTGAAATTTCACTTAGAAATTGCTATTGATGCTTTGGATAATTTATATTTCTTGGATTGTAAAGAAACCACTACGCACTGATAAAACGTTTAAGATAATATTCGATATAATAAAGACTTTACAGGTAAGTTAAGAATAGTTCCTCATCCAATACTTTAGAGAAGCAAGATCACAGCATGAACAGCTGCCTCCTCATCATCATACACACCTAAACCACACCATCAATATGCATTCAATCAAATAAATTGAGGGATCTTTTCTTCCATAGGGTAAATTTATATGGTTACTTATGAAGCAAAAATATCTTAAAATTTAAATTTTCCGAATGTATGTCTTATAACTAACCCAGAAAATTAGTTGAGGACAAAAGGATCACAATTTCAGTTCACCCACCAACAACCAATAAGAATGATAAAACCAAAAATGTTACCACAAAATATGCAGCAATATAAATTAAAAATAAGTAATCATAATGTCCTTTCTCCCTTTTCTATTTCCTGTTGTTTGCTGTTTCTTCTACCTTATTTCCTTCTTGTTTTGGTGGTGGTTCTGAAAGTCCTTATCCACAGGTGAGCTTCATATTTCCCAGTCCATTTATGCCTGTGGACATCCCTTCAAATTTAGTCAAGAAAAATCAAAATAGCTAGTTTATTTTATCACTTTTAACCTTATGACCCTTTGGTAGATGGAAGTCCTCTCCCTTTTCCTTCTTAAATTGGAATCATTAGACTGTGAGGTTTCGATCAGTCTTATTCTAGGTCCATGATGATGGATTGTACTCGCTGAAGCATGAAAGACAATGTGTGGGAACACAAGGGATTTTGACGAATAAGGAGATGATGAAGGGTGCAGGAGAATTCTTCAATCTATGTTAGCTATGTAGGGTAATGGCCTGTATTCTAATTTTCTTCTTTCTTGACCGAAGACCTATTTAGAATTCAGGTTGCTCGTAAAGGTAAGCCATGGATAGTTTTGCCATAATTTGCCAAAAGCAAAGGAGAAGGGTAAAAGAGGGGGTTAACATTTTTTGAGGTTGTTATTACACTTAGCTCAAGGTTCCCATACTTCACAAGTATCAAGGTGCGTCCGTGGCACTCATTAACTCAACTATGCCAGTTAATCTTTTCTGGTTGGTTGGCATGCCTCTCCACTTGTTAGAGCTAGTTCTGTGATGCAGTTAAGGAGCCTATGTTTCCTTAACCTACATGAGATCAAGTAGCATAGTGAAAATAGAAATAGAAGTCAAACAAGGAACTGTAGGACCCAATCGCTCTTCGCTCCTCCGATGAAGGATTGTCACTGTTTATAGTAACTGATCCACTCATAGGATCCCACTGCTATGAACAGACTGCTCGTGGCCACCAGTTGATGCTTCTTTGATAGTCGAGACACGAAGCTCATTTCCACTTGGAAATGTTTGATGTGAGTTAAACCTTCCAGGTCAAGGATATAACCAGCCTAGGGGTTTCAAAGTGCCTAGAGAGAGATTTAAGAGGAATTAGACTAATTTTGGAGCAGACAATAAATTAAACCTAAATCAATTCAACAATTCATTTATATGATCTAAAATTTAAATAAAAAAAAAAATAAAAAACCAAATAAAGGACTAAAAAATCCAACACAATCAGTTTTTAATTTAATGCAAAATATTTTTATAACTTTATGCAATCCAAAATGTAGAGTTATTATCTTCATGGCAAACCATGCTAACACATATAAATGAGCATTATAATCTAATGGTTTAACAAATGGAGAAGAAAAGAATTGGAGAGGTGCAATATATATAGATAGATAGATAGATAGATCCCAATGTTGATTTTTGCCTTTAACACTTGCAATTGTCAATGGAGTATATGCTAAATCAAATACTAGCAATTCACGAGATCTCAATGACTAATCAATAAAGTAGAAACAATAGTTGTGGCCAGAAGATGCCCCTTTCAGAGTATATAGATTGTTAAAACCTAACTGCAACCTACCATCCATATCTCAGAAACGACGACCAATGCCTGACTAATGAATTCTTATGATTGGAAGTGCTACAAAAATAGTAAAAATCAATTAACCTATGACTTATAGTTTACTTTACTCTTAGGACTAATCGAGGATGATCGAACGGAGGTTTCGGGCGGTCTAGCCTTGCGTTTTCCAATTCGATAGTGCCACCTCGTCCGAGGAATTATCCGAGTAAGGAATTGGAATAAACTCTTTCCATGAATTGGCGGAGTTGGAGAAGTATTGATTTACGGTTAAGGGAATGGAATAAGGAATTTTCCTTCACCGTGATGCGAAAGAACAACTAGTCGCTTAACGGACCAAAAAGATTAATTTGCCTTCATTATAAAATCTCATTGTGCTCTGCAAACTATAAGCATTTTGGTATTTTGATATGAATTAAACAATTAGAGGTGAAAATCCTCTACGAACCTGTTTAGCCCCCAATCTCTATTCAAGAGATTAAAGAAGATTGCCGAGCTCTCTTCTAGTCTTTGGTTCTCTACACTAAATAGTTTATCCAACCACCGACCTCTCTTCCCTCTCTTGACCTCTCCATACAATTGTTAACTAGTCAAAGCTATCAAAGACATCCAAAAGGATGCCTCTGCCCAAGTGGCCACCACTAGAATCCTTCTACTGTATTCCAATACTACTCTGCTCCTAATCCCACCCGGCAGTAGCCCTCCTAATTCATCCAAACCATCCTTTTCAACATTCTCACATATGGCCAAATCTCTCATTGGCATTAGTCCTCATCCTATCAACCTGCGTCCAGCCCTAATTCACGC